>NC_058132.1:394081614-394099253 GCF_016433145.1 Gracilinanus agilis | reverse complement strand
GGTTGAAGGGGAAAGGGGAGCATGAATCATGTAACCATGTTAAAAATGAATATTAATAAATGTTAAAAAAAATTGACTGAGGTACTAAAATGATCTCCTTTACAAAATATTTGAAGTTTTAAAAATCTGGTTCGTGAAAGATTAGACTTTTCCATTTAAAACCATCTCTTCATATCCTTTGATCTTTATCTATTGTGGAATGAATCAGTCTAATGAATTTGAATCAGTTGTTCATAGCTCTTGAATATGAGACCTTTATCAGACAAATTTGCTGTAAAAATTTTTCCCAGTTAACTGTTTCCTTCATAATTTTAAGTTTTTATGAATGTGCAAAACTAAAAGCAAATGTTTATATGATTGAAATTGTTTTTATCTTATGTGATCCTTTTCATCATTTTCTCATTTGTTTATGATATAACCTTTTTTATAAAGGGAATTTATTTATTTGGAATTTAATTTAGTGATGTAAATATAAACCTGATTTGTGTTATATTGCTATACAGTAAACCCAGAATTTTTTTTTTGTTCCGTCCCTTTGCAACCAGAGTCTTAAAGTTTACTGAACACTAAAATACTATGTTCATTTAATTAGTATAATTTTTATTGTAAAACATCAACAAATAAAATGCTTTTTATTTCTGATTTCCTACTTTTTTGTTGAGGCCATTATGCCAAATATATGCTCAATTTTTGTAAAGTTACTATTACAACTAAGAAATATATAATTTCTTTCTTTTCCCATTTATTTATTGTCTGAGATCTATCATCTCTAATTTTCTCTATAATTCTATTCCTTTTCTTAATTTATTTCTTTGTATTTTGCTTTTCTTTGCATTCATAGCATGGGGCAAAATGTCTGATACATAGTAGGTACTTAATAAATCCTTGCTACCTGAGTGGCTGACTTTTTTTTTTAACCCTTGTACTTCAGTGTATTGTCTCATAAGTGGAAAAGTGGTAAGGGTGGGCAATGGGGGTAAAGTGACTTGCCCAGGTTCACACAGCTGGGAAGTGGCTGAGGCCGGGTTTGAACCTAGGACCTCCTGTCTCTAGGCCTGACTCTCACTCCACTGAGCTACCCAGCTGCCCCATGAGTGACTGACTTTTGTTTGGTCTACTTTAAAAAAGGATATATTAAGTTACCCCACTATCACTCCCCATAATTCAATATTTCCTTTATATATTTAGATACTATTTGAAGTATATGTATTAATTATTGATATTTATTGGTCATCTATTATGTCTTTAATAATACTACAATGTCCTTTATTATCTTTTTCTCATGACTATATTTGCTAAGTTATTATAAAAAATCTTGTTTGTTACCCATACTATTTTGAGTTCAGCTGAAGCATAAAAAATTTTACTTACATCCATCTTATGTGGACTTAACTCTATATGATTATTAGCTTTAGATTTTCTTCTATCCTGTCCTCTTGTATTTTCCCCCCTTTCTTTTCTCCCATCTTCATCTTTATAAATAAGATGGAAAGAAGAGTTTGTAAAACCTTTGTGACCTTTATTTGGAACAGCCATTTTCCTCTCTATTGCTATTCTTTCTACCCACTAGCCTTTGATTATATGTTTTTACTCTCCCCTTTCACTTGAATCCCATTTTCACATTTCTCCCTCCCAAATTCATTTGTTTTACCTATACTTCAACTCTTACCCTCTCTTTGAAACCCCTCTCTCCCCATTCCTCCCTTGTCCCAGTAACTTTCTCTTTCCATTTAAAATTTTTCATGTATTTTCAATCTTAAATCTTTGTGTGAGTATATATGTGTATTGTTTTATTAAATATTCTTTTATCCTTTCAAATAAAAGTGAGGATTCATAGATGCTCTTTCTCCCCACAAAATTATCCATAATTTTATATACACATACATGCATACATACATATTTATTTCATTGTATGAAGCTGTTACATAATAATCATTTCTTTCTCCTTCCTTTTCCATGAATGTGCCCAGCCCCTCAAATATTTATCTGCTAAGATCATAAAAATAGAACATAGACACTCAAAAACAATCCTATTAATTTGACTTCTTTCTATGACCCTTAAAGATTTAGGGTTTTGAAAAGACACTTGTTTCTTATACCCTATTAATTAAAATTCATCCCTATATATCTCCTTTCAATTAAATAAAGTTATACTTAAAAAACAAACAACTTTCTCCCATCTTATAATTAGTACTTCATATTGGTTCTAATGCTGAGTGGCATGGGCCAGGCAATGGGGGTTAAGTGACTTGCCCAGGGTAATATCATATAGCTAGGATTTTTTTTATGTTTCTCTTATCACTTGTTTTCTCATTTTCATATTTTGGCTTTTTCATCAGAAATCCTTGGAAATACTCTTCATTAGAGATTCATTTTGTTATTGTTTTATTTTGTTTTTCTTTCCTTCTTTCTTTCTTTTTATAAAAACTCTCACCTTCCATCTTAGAATCAATATTGATTCTAAGGCAGAAAAGAGGTAAGGGTTAGGCAATGGGGGTTAAGTGACTTGCCCAGGGTCACCCAGCTAGGAAGTGTCTGAGGCCAGATATGAACTCAGGACCTACCATCTCTGGGCCTGGCTCTCAATCCACTGAGACACCCAGCTGCCCTCTTATTTTTTCTCATAAATGTTATATTTTAATTTGCTGGATTTATAATTTTTTGAAATATGATATCTAGCCCTTTTTAAATCATAGTTTTCAGATTGTCTGATGTTTTTTACATGATTGCCTTCTGAACCATTTTCTAGGAGAGTTATTTTAGATGTAAAATTTCTTTCATTTTCTTCTCTTTTCCCATTTTTTTTGTTTTGTCTTGTTATTTCTTTTGGTTTTATTAAGTAGTTGTTTTCACTGTGATCTCTTTTACTATTCAGGGCATTTAGTTCTTGGGTGAGGATTTCTACTGTGGGAAGGGAGTTTCCCTTCCCATTATGTAGCTTTGTTTGACATCATCAATCAGTGGTCTGAGATCCTTTACCATTGAGATGTGTAAGTATAGAGAGAACCTCAGAGAAAGGAAAAGGAAACCATCAAGAAGGGAATCTGATCCCATAGGCACTGCCCCCTTGGGTGGTGCCAGGCAAATTAAGGAACTATAATTGATTCCTGATATGTCATGTTGGAGAGCTAGTGGGTAGAGAAAATTGCTTATAACATGAGGCCAAGGCATAGCTATCTCTTGGGCTCTTCTAGCTGGAGTTCTAGCTGAAGGACTCCCTGTAGGTGGTGGACTTCAATTCATCAAATGGCATATAGGGTAGTAAGCTAATCAACTCTTTACCTCTTTCCTGCTTTTCCCCCCTCTTTACTATCACTACTATCTACTAAAGCAACTAACAGCCTCATAATTTAATTTTAACTATTAGCCTACCATCTGTTCTATGATATTAGTTCTTTCCCCCCAGTACTTTCTTCATAGATTATACAATTTTGTATCTCTCTCTTCATTTCCACCCCTACCCCCAAGAACTCTTATAATCATTATGTATTAGACATTTTTCCTAACACTTTTTACTGGGTTTTTCAGGTTGTCATCTACCTTAGAGTGTGTCCCATCAGTTCTGATTATAGAAAGTAAGATGTTAGAGAAGGAATATTCCCACCACATACAAACTTCATCTATAAACATCCAACACAAGAAAAAAAGAAAGGAAAAATGTCTCAAAAATGAAGAAAAGCAAAAAAAAATCAGCTTACAGAAGTGAGAAGGGAGAATAAACCAGACATTGAAATATTGGAGAACCAGCCCACATCATACCTGGTAAGGGTACAAGTGGGACCAGCTCACTCACCAAAATAGGGAAAGGTGCTAGAGGTTTTTTCTTGGCCTTCTTGTTGTTTATTTCTTGGGCCTTGCTTGGCATCATTAGGCTTTCTCAGACAGAAGTCTGAGTAAGGCAAGCCAACTCTCTTTGTATGGAGCTAGGGAGCAGTTTTTGCCTGAGACTACTTTGTGAGTCTCCTGGTTTCCACTGTCTGCAGCCCCTCTCATCCTCACTCCTGTGCCCAAGGTCTGTCCTCCCCAGCCTCCTGGGGTCTCTGGTTTAGCTGTTTTCAGGGTCAAGCCCCCATGGTCCTAGCTAGCTGCCCAGAGCCTGGAAATTGTCCCATGCTTGCTCCTCCACCTGAGGTTTTCCCCTGAGTCTCAGCTCACTGCCTCTGCCTCTCTCAGCCCCACTCCCATGTCCAAGGTCTGCACTCTCCAGCCTCCTGAGGTCTCTGGTCTAGCTGTTTTCAATGTCAAGCTCCTAGTGGTGCCAGTTAACTGCCAAGAAGCTAGATTTTGTGCCTCCACTCGTTCTAACTCTGGTGCACAGCCTCTGACTCTGGTACTGTTGGTGGGGTGGAGGAGGGTTGATCAGCTCACATTTTTATGGGAGCTATTTCCCCCCCCCCCTTATAGCGTGGAAGTGCCCAAATACCACATACCTTCAAAACTGTGCCCTATTGTGGGATCCCTTCTTTCATCTGGATTTATTTTTTTGTCCTTTGGAGGTATGCTATATTGGTTGGTTAGGAGAGAAAGTCTCTCTGTTTCTACTCTGCAGCCATCTTAACCTGTAAGTCTCCAAAATAGAGAAAGGTAACAGTTGGACCAGCCCATTGATTGCAACCCAGGAAGGGGTGAAGGCAGGGTTAGTATTGCCAGTAGAGTTGGGAAGGATACCAGCAGGATCAACCCACCTAGTATAGCACAGGAGGGCTTATTGATGGGACAACTTACTCAATGCATCTGCGAAGGGTATTAATGTAACCAGCCTAACTAGGGTGCCAGGAAATGTGAGGAATACAGTAGAATTGGGGACCAACACACCTTCAGAGGCACTAGGAAAAGGGAAAGTGGAATATGGCTAGACAAATGCTATAAGCATCCCCACAACAAGCCAACTAGGCCACATTATCACCAAATGTCAACAGTGGGTTCCAAAAGTATTTGGACCCACCCCAAAAGCAGAGCAGACTATAATACAGCATCATAATAGTACTTCCTCTAAACCAGAAGTAAAGTAGAATTATAATATATACAATGTAATGAAAAAAAAGGAAAAATAGCAATATAAGTAAAAATATCAAAGGAAAATTTGACCAAAAAGAGTTACTTTAGTGGCAGAGAAGGTCAGATTGGAAAATTGGAAGAAGACAACAGGTCCCAAAAAGAAACATATAAAACTTCAAAAGCAAATGCAAAGGGAGTCAGATCCCAAAAGAACCCCTGAAGGAACTTGAAAAGTGATTTTAAAATATCAAATAAGTAAAATGAAAGAAATTCAACAGGAAATATATATTTTATATTTTCAATTTATATATACCTATATATGTTTATTTTAAGAAAATATATCCCTAAAAAACTAGAACTGGAAGGAGTCTCAAAAATACAATAAAGAAAAACCTCCTTACAGAGTAGAACTGGCTAAATGTAAAAGGAAAGACAAAATTTTAAGTAAGAAAATAACTCCCTAACAATGAGAATTGAACAAATAGAAGCAGATGACTTCATTAAAAAATCAGGAACCAATAAACCATAGTCAAAAGAATGAATAAAAGAAAATAAATACCTCTTACATATCTCTTATGTAGAAAATAGATAAATAAATAAAGGTAATGGATAATGGAGACACCAGGGGTATTATAATAAAACTAAGTGATTTGTGGGTACACACACTAGGGTTTATGAGAGACTAGACCTGGACATGGAGACCAGAACAGTCAAGCTGCTCCTAACTGACAAAGGGACAGTTGATCAACTGTCACCCTGGGCCAGAGGCTTTGAATCCAACAGACAAGGTAAGAGGTTATAACTGGTCTTAATTATGAACAACTAAAAGGTGGGAAAGGGATGTCTACTCTAAAACCTTAAAATCTAATGACAAAGCCCAGAGGCTTTGAATCCAACAGGCAAGGTAACAGGTTATAATTGGTTTTAATTATGAACAACTAAAAGGTGGGAAAGGGATGTCTACTCTAAAACCTTAAAATCTAATGACAAAACCCACAGGGAAAGGGGAGGACTTATTTCTACACTAACTTAGTGACCTAAACAGACAGGGCCCAAGGAACTATAATGGAGTCTCTGGCTGACTGCCTCAGACCTGGTCCTGCCAGCCTTGAGCACAGCTAAGGGCTGAAGTGGCTTTGGGATTCTCACTGCAATCCACCGATGATCTCTGGATGCCAAGAGCCAAGATGGTCTCAGGTACCAAGTTGAGAAGGTGTGCTCAAGACACTGTCCACCAGATCTCAAACTTCTCTTCCCTTGGTACAGCACTGTAGATCTTATCCTCTTTGCTAGATTCCACACAGGATCCCAAGGAAATCAGGATGCAGGGACCTTTACTCTGAGGTCTCCCCAGGGCTAACCACAGTTTGTGCTAACCCCTAATGGAATCCCTCTCAGAGCACAAGTCACTTCTTCCTGCTCCTTTATTCCATCTTGGAATTCCCAGCTTCAGCTCCTTCCTGCTAGATACACCATACTACCTAATCAATAACTAATCTAATCTTCCTCACAACACTTACATATCTGAAATACTTCACTGGAAAAACAACTGACCTATAAAATAGATCCAGGATTGATAATCTAAAATAGATCCAGGAGAATTATCAGACTATCTTAAAGACATGACTAAAAAGTGTGGAATTACATGAAGTCACAAAGGAAAACTGTCCTGAAATCTTTTAACAAGAGGAGAAGATAGAAATTGAAAGATTCCACAGAATAATACATAACAGAGAACCCCAAATAAAACATCCCAGAACTATTATAAACAAAATCCAGAATTCTTAGGCCAAGAAAAAAAGTACTACAAAAAGTACAACTGAGGGAATCAATTCAAATATCATGGTATCAAAATCAGAATTACATAAGACCTGGTAGCTTCTATGTTAAAATACCAAAAGGCATGAAATATAATATTCCAAAAAGCAAAGGATCTAAGACTACAATAAAATCACATATATTGTGAAGCCGTCTAATTATTGAGGAGAAAGAAAAAAAGAGGGCTTCCAGGAATTCCTGATGAAAAGATTAGAGTTGAAAACAAAATTTGTGGGTTTATGCTCTCAGTGCCTCCTAAATTAAAGCATCACTTCATGGTGTTCAGTACTTCCCATATTTCTGTTTTTGTTTTAATTCCATCAGCCTCACCATCTAAGTTGGAAGAATCTAAAATTGGTTCAGCTTTGCAAATCAATGACATGGTAAAGGCCTGCATAGTTAGTCCTATCTCTGGAAGCCAAGACGAGGTTTCTTCTTTAAGACATTCTACAGCTATTCTAGTGGAGAGCTCTCAACTTGGATTGGTCTTTTCTTAAGTTTTCTCTTTCATCATAGGGTTCAAGCTAATAATCCTGAGAATATTGCTTTTGTATTTCCTTGAACTTGTTCCCTCATACTAGGCTTTGATAGGAGCCAATAGTTTATCTAGAAACCCATAGCTAATCTTTGCTTAGTCTAACTTGCATCATGAATATTGGGCTACTGATACCATCCCAATGAAACCTTGAACCCTGTGGAAACAATTCTGAATTCCATTTAACACATACTCCAGCTAGTTCATCTCAAGATATCCATAGGATTCCGTGGTCATTTTGTGGATTCCTTACCTAGGTAGAAAAAGCTCCACTTGATTTTTATTATTATTATTATTTTTTTAATTTGTGCACTTCCAATTTCAAGTTGGATGTTTGAGATATGAGATCCTTTCTTTTCAGCATTATAGTTCTTCCCCAGATCACACTAAAATTAAAAGAAAAAGGACATGAATATTAGAAATGAAATATACTTTATTAATAGAAGAATATGTGACTTGGCTAATATAAGTACTCCCTCTACTTATAATGTTCATAACCACTACATTTCTTAAATTGTGACTTCATGCCTCTCCTTTCTTGCTGTGTACCTTCTTTAAAGGTAGAGTAATGGTGTCCTTCACTCAATGGAATATAGTAGACACTCAATACCCAATGTTCAATGACCACATTAACCTAGTGTTTGACAAATCCAAAGATCCAAGGTTTTGGAAGTTGAACTCACTATTTGATAAAAATTGTTATAGGGGACAGGTGGGTAGCTCAGTGAATTGAGAGTCAGGCCTAGAGATGGGAGATGTAATGCAAGGTGGCTAACAGAAACTTTTTGCTTCTGCAATTTCTAACGGTCACAAAACGTCAGTTAAACATCTTAGAATGTTCAGAAAGTCAGTTAGAACTTAAAGCGATAAATAGAGGTGAAGTTCCAACTGATGGGGCTTTTGCCTTCTGGCTTTCACTGTGGCTGGAGGCTTTTGCTTTGGCCTTTCAGCTTTGGCCTAATTGCTTTGGCCTTGGCCTGTGCTTATTTTGTTTTGGGGAAATTTGGATCTATCTCATTTCTCTGGACCTCTCCCTGATCTCCTATCTGCATCCCTCCCCTTCCCTGATTTCCTTTGGGTTCTGGTTGGAAGGGAGGGCTTGGTGATTGACTATAGTGGGTTTTAGTTTCTTTAGATAATTGGAGTATCCTCAAATAAGTTATCCCTAGGTTTGATAAAGACTTTATTTAAAAGGCAGTCAAATCTTCCTGGCTGGGAGAGCCAGTCTCTCTCTGTGTCTAAATCTCTCTGCAACCCATCCCCCACCCTCACCCCTCTTCCTAGCAGCAATTAGAAAATCCTGAACCCCCTCCCCTTCTGACTGACCCTGGTATTAATAAATCCCCTTGTTACCTATTCAAACCCTGTGGTGAGTCATTGTGTCGAAAATTAAGACAAGGGCCAAGAGGAAAGAATCATTTTCCTTTATTTCTTGAGACAACTGGGGCATCCATCTTGACAGGAAGTACCCACCTTCAAGACTTCCTCCAGCCATCAATTTGACTGACAGGGAGGAGCCCTCTCGACCCCTCCTTCAGGAGACTTTGAAACTAACAAGAGAAACCCTCCAGTCAAGCCTAAATGTTTCTTACTGGCCCTAGTTTCCTCCCTGTATCCTCTGTCTCAAGCCTCCTCCAATCACCTTATAATCCCTTATTCCCTTTTATCCTTCCTCACTCACTTCCTCACCCACCTACTCTACTCAGCTTATTTACATTCTTTTTTGATAACACTATTTGATAAAAATTGTTATAAGGGACAGGTCGGTAGCTCAGTGGATTGAGAGTCAGGCCTAGAGATGGGAGGTCCTAGGTTCAAATCTGGCCTCAGATATTTCCCAGCTGTGTGACCCTGGGCAAGTCACTTGACCCCCATTGGCCACCCTTACCACTCTTCCACAAAGGAGCCAATACACAGAAGTTAAGGGTTTTTAAAAAATTGTTATAAAAACCATTTAACAGTATATCAGAAATTAGGCCTAGACCTAATCGCCATGCCATGTATCAAGAAAAAGCCAAAATGGATACACAATTTAGAAATAAAGAATAATACTATAAACAAATTAGAGGAGCACAAAGTAGATTACTTATCAGGAAAGAATTTAGATCAAAACTAAAATGGATAATTTTGATTATATTAAATAAAAATATTTCTATACAAATAAAATCAATATGGCCAAGATTAAAAGCAAACAACCAACTGGGGGGGAAATCTTTATATCAAGGCTCTCTGATTAAGGCTTCATTTCTCAAATATTTAGAGAACTAAGTCAAATTTATAAGAATACAATGCACTCCCCAATTAATAAATGGTCAAAGGATATGAATATGCAATTTTCAGATGAAGAAATTAAAACTATCTTTAGTCATATAAAAAATGCCATTAATTAGTGAAATTCTGGTCAAAACAACTCTGAGTTACTCCACCCACCCACCAGACAGGAAAACATGACAAAGAAGGAAAATTATAAATATTGGAGGGGATATGAATAACTGGATACATTTATATACTGTTGTTGGAACTGTGAGCTTATACAACCATTCCTGAGAACAATTTTATACCATACCCAAAGGGCCATAAAACTGCGTGTATTCTTTGACCAAGTAATACCACTTCCAGGTCAGTATATGCAAGAGATTAATGATAAGGGAAAAGATTCTACTTGTAAAACAATATGTGGAAACTGAAGAAATGTCCATCAATGACGGAATGGCTGAACACATCATGGCATATGCTTGTAATGGAAAAACTATTGTGCCTTAAGAAATGACAAACAAGATCATCACAGAAAAACCTGGAAAGTTATAGAGTGATGCAAAGCAAAGTGAGCAGAACAAGGAAAATGTTGTACACAGTAAAAATAATAATGTATAATTATTAATTGTGAATGTCATAATATCAACAAGACAAGAATCCAAGTTGACAACTTCAAAGGACTCATGAGGGAAAATGATATTCATGATCATAGAAGGAACAAATAGAAACATACCATTCTTCACTTTATTTCCTCAGTCATTTTTTCTTTAGGGTAAGCAATAATTGTCTTGTTTCACATGTTGAGCAGGAAAATATGTATTTTATGATAATATACAAACTATATTATATTACCTATATTCTTGGGGAAGTTGTAGTTTTGGAAGGCAGGGAAAGAACATAGATTGCAAAATTCCAAAAAAAACCCCAAATATTTAAAATTTTATTAACATGTAATTTGGGAGAAATTATTATTCTTTTTTAAGAGAGTTGAATAAGAGAGAAGCAGAAGTGCCTTCTCTTTTGAATTTCCTAGTTTAGCTGTGTCTGGCTCTTTCTCTTCCTTGACTTTTCCTACCTGGAATTTAAAAGGAAGTAATCTGTGTGTCATAGTGGAAGATTTGAGTATACATAAACTACAGCAGATTTCCAGATATTGGTGTCCCCAGTGAGATCTTGAAATACATCTAATTCAGTTGATCTGAGTTAAAAATCATACTCAAAGATCATTAAAAATGAAGACTATTTCTTTTTAAGGGATGAGTGAATTATGATGTTAATGATGATGATGACTGAATGAATGATGATTTAGTTCAGGCATTCAATATTAGTATAGGAAATATCCCACATGTAAATTCTCTCATTGCAGTTCTGCAACTCAGCTGCAGACTTTTGACATCTCTATAGTTTTGGGCACTTAGAGATTAAGTATTTTCCCATTTCTCCCAGCCAATGTGTCAGAGGCAGGGCTTAAACCGGTATCTTGACATCAAAACTTCAGTTTTCCAGTATTCAGTGCTCACTGCATTAACAAACTAAAAACACCTCAAAACTAGGATGAGAAATTTTAAGTTGTGATATTTTGATTCCCCAAACTATCAAAATCCTGCCTCAATTACCCATATTAGGACTGCTGGAAGGGGCAGAGTATAGGCTAGTCAGAGCTTGCTAAAAAGTCTGGAAGGGCAGATTTTGGCTCTGACTCAGCCTCCCAGACCATGAATAAGGCCAGATTAGAGCTGGAAACTAGCAAGTTCATATCTGAGATACTTCATTTTAGGACTATGGGAATTGACACAGCACAGAGATAGAGAATATTAGCCTTTGATGCCTTATAAAGGATCATGATTTCCCCCTCACTGTACAAGGTCAAGACTATTTGAGGGGATTATAGGCCAAGAAGCTCTTATTATCCAAGCTTGCAAGCTGTTCCAAATCAGGCATGAACTAAAAATCAAGGTGTTTCTAATCTTTTCCTTTAATCCTACATCTGGTCTGAGAGAATTCAGTAACAACAATTGTAACAATTGCTAAATCAAAAGATTACCAAAAGAAGTAAGGTGGAGGAGTTGTCACCATCCCTAATGGGGAGAAAAAATTAACGATCAAATGGAAGAAAGCAAGTAGGGGTTGGGGTTCAGGGTGCAGCAAGCAAAAATAATGTTCAAGAATTCCTCTTCAGGGAATCATTCACATCTCAGATAGGTGTCAATCAGTTTTCCTCACTTTGCAGGTGTTCTGAGACAGTAACTGGTAGGTTAAACAAGTCAATATTTATTATCCCTTCTCTAATATATGGGCTTTGATATATTCTGAACAGATAAATATTGAAGAGAAAAAAAAGATCTCCAATCTGTCTTCCCAAATAGTTTCATATTATTTTCTTTCACTTATTCTATATGCCAACAAAACTGGCCCATCTGCTGTTTTGTTAAAATTTTATTTTATTTTTTCTGTCAGTTCTAAAGTTCTCTGATTTATGATAATGACATATATTTTTTTAAATCCTTACCTTTGGCCTTAGAATCAATACTATGTAATGATTCCAAGGCATAAGAGTGGTAAGGTAAAATGGGGGTTAAGTGACTTGCCCAGAGTCACATAGCTAGGAAGTGTCTGAGGCCAGATTTCAGTCTCTTGTTCTGACTTTCAATTCACTGAGCTACTCAGATGACCCGATCCCCCAATAACTTAATTCCTGAGGTGAGAAAGGCCTTTTGGAGCAGATCTTGCTCAGGCTAGACTGGTGATTCAGATTTAGAATTCCTGCAATTAAGACACTTATTTATAATAATTTAAAATTATCAATTTTCTTATTGATAAAATAAAAATGTCCTTCCTCAGAGATCGCTGGACTGCTCAGTTGATAGATTACCAGGCCTGGAGACTACAGGTTCTAGGTTCAAATTTACCTCAAGACACTTTTAGCTGTGTGACCTTGGGAAAGTCACTTAACCCCAGTTGCCTGACCCTTACTGTTTTTCTACCTTGGAGTCAATACTGTTATGAGTAAGATTAGATTAGCTGGTTATTAGGTATTGATTATATATTGATTAGGAAGTACCTAGCAGGAAGGAGCTGGAGCTGGGAATTCCAGGTTGGAATGAAGGAGGAGGAAGTCTGTCAGTGCTCTGAGTGAGGACTCCATTAGGGGTGGGCAAAACTGTTGCCAGCCTGGGAGACCTCAGAGCAAAGGACACCCTGCTTCCTGTTTTCCCCTGGGATCCTGTGTGGTGTGGCATTTAAGGATCTACAAGATCTACAGAGCCAAGAGAAGAGGACAGTGCTTCAAGCAAACCCCTTTCTACTTGGTTCCTGGGACAACTTTAGCTCCTGGCACCCAGAGATCATCAGTGGATTGCAGTGAGAATCCCAAAGCCACAAAAGCCCCAGCTGTACTCAAGCCTGGCAGGTTCCAGGTGTGAGGCAGAAACCCAGAGACTCCATTTACAGCTCCTTGGACCATGTTAGTTTAGATCACTAAGTTAGAGTAGAATAAGTCCTCCCATTGCCCTGTGGTTTTATCTTTTAGATTTTTAGTATAGAAATCCTTTCCCACCTTTTAGTCTAACATAATTAAAGCTGTTAAGTCCCTTTTACCTTGTTAGCCTGTTACCATACTCTCGTCTAGTGGAAGCTAGGTGACAGTTAAGATCAATTGCCATTCCTGTGGAAATCCAGTAAAACTCTGGTCTCTTCACCCTGATCCAGTCTCTCATAAATCCTAGAGTGTGTTCCCACAAGCCACTTAGTTTATTGTAATATCCCTGGTGACCCCATTACCTTACTTATATTTTCCTACAATACTCAGTTATTGATTTTAAGAAAAGAAGGCAAGAGTTTTAAAAAAAATGTTATTTACTTCAACATCTAAACTCACCACCACAAAACGAATAGTCAAAAAGCCAAAGTCAAAAAGGCAACTCCATAAGCCAATGGAAATTCTGCCACTCATGACTTATAACCCTAGTCTTCTGAATCAAGCAAGTAAAAGGAATGGCCATTTCACCTTTAAAAAAAAACAACAAACTACAATCATCCTACATAAAGCTAATACTTCTCATAGTGCAAAAAAGGTCAGTGAATGAATATTTTTCATGCTGATTTATTTTTAGTTGATTCCCAAATAAATAAATATCACATTGGAATTCATTTCCAAAGGTAGGCTAGTGGAACTAGGACTGATATATTTTATTTATTTTCTATTATTACATAACATTTTAGTGAAGAAATGTATTGTACGATCTTTATCTGTTCAGATTCAGTATTCTGAGGCATTATTCTAACCAGAACTTTGGCTACCCAATCAGACAAAGGAAAAAACCTAATGTATTGAATTCATATACATCATGTAACCTTGTGGCCACTTTCCATGTAGGCCTCAACACTCAGACTAAGCAGGATCAATTCCCTTTTGTAAGCTAGATCTTTTTTTGAATTTAAGATTAAGCAAGACTAACTCATTTAACACCAAAATAGACATTGAAGGAAGCTGTAAAAATAAATCTATTTCAGTCCCCAGATGGGGACATGAGATTTCAAGAGTAGTTTCTTACAATACCTTAATTTGGCAAGTCAGAATATATGTCTTTTCCACGTATTTATTTGATCCATCATCTAATAAGTACTCATTGAGTATCTATTATATGCAAGGTATATGTTAGCAAATACAGAAGTTTAAAAACAAAACAAACTTACAAACAAAATAATGGAAGCTCCCTTGTGTCCAACCTCAGAGATACCACTAATACATTAAGTGGGGAACTAGGTAGCACATAGGATAAAAAGCCAGGTCAGGAGTCAGGAGGACAAGGGTTAAAATCTGGCCTAAGGCACTTCCTAGATTGTATGACTTTGGACAAATCATTTAACTCCAACCCAATTGCCTAGCTGCTCTTTTATCTTAGAACTGATACTAAGTCATTGCATTGCTGCTAGTATAGAAGTCCATTACATTCAATTTTACCTCTGTGTACAATGTTCTTCTGGCTCTGCTCCTTTCACACTGCATCAATTCCTGGAAGTCTTTCCAGTACACATGGAATTCCTCCAGTTTATTATTCCTTTGAGCACAATAGTATTCCATCACCAGCATATACCACATTTTGTTCAGCCATTCCCCAATTGAAGGACATATCCTTGTTTTCCAGTTTTTGGTTTTTTTGCCACCACAAATAGCTTGGCTATAAATATTTTTGTACTAGTCTTTTTCCTTATTATCTCTTTGGGGTACAAACCCAGCAGTGCTATGGCTGGATCTAAGGGCAGGCAATCTTTTAGTGCTCTTTGGGCATAGTTCCAAATTGCCATTCAGAATGGTTGGATCAATTCACAACTCCAACAGCAATGCATTAATGCCCCAATTTTGCCACATCCCCTCCAACATTTATTACTCTCACCTGCTATTGTTTTAGTCAATCTGCTAGGTGTGAGGTGATACCTCAGAGTTTTTTTGATTTACATTTCTCTAATTATAAGAGATGCGATGTCCCAGGACAACTCTGAGGGATTTATGGAAAAGAAAACTTACTACATTCAGAGGAAGAACTACAGGAGTGGAAACACAAAAGAAAAGCAAGTGCTTTAACACATGGGCTGATGTAGACATGATATGGGATGTAAACTCTAAACAACCACCCTAGTACAGCTATCAATATTATGGAAATAAGTCTTGATGACACATGAAAAAAATCAGTGAAAATGCTGGGCGTCTATGGAACCGGGGGGTTTGGGGGGGAGAGAGTAAGAACATGAATCATGTAACCATGGAAAATGTTTTTTCCTGAAAAAGTAAAATAAAAAATAAAAAAATAACTGATACTAAGATGTAAGAAAAGGTTTAAAAACACCACTACCACCACATTAGGAAAAAAATGGCATAAAAAATAAATTCACAAACACAATGTTGTTTTAATATCTAATTTATGGTACAGGTAATACAATGAGGGCTAGAAGGAAATTTAGAAATTATCAAATTCAACCCCCTCATTTTCCTAATGAGGAAATGTAGGCACAATTACTTTAAATGACTTGCCAAGGATTACAGAATGGCAAGTGGCAGTGAAAACTCAAACTCAGTTTCTCCTACCGGAAAATCCAACAAATTTTTTCTATAACCCATGTCTGAGGTAATATAACAAATGTTACAGTACTTCAGGAGAGAAATTTCCCTATAGATTGTATATGTATATGCATGTGTGTATATGTGTATGTCTATATGTGTATATGTGTGTATATATTACATATATATAATATGTATACATATATATGGAGAGAGAGACAGAGAGAGAGAGAGAGAGAGAGAGAGAGAGAGAGAGAATAAGCCTGTGATTTTGTAAAGATAGAGAATGCCTAGCTGAGGAAACTCTACAAATGCAGATCAGCAAATCTTCTCAAACACATTATCTTAGAGCTGATTAGTGCACTGAAAAAGAGTTGCTTATGGTTATACATCTCATTTATTTCAAAGGTTGCTTTTGAACCCAGATCTTTTAGGATTAAAGGGGAGCTCTTTATGTATTGAGATACATGTGATTCTCTGTGGCATACAAGTATACCAATTCAATTTAATTATTAAGTAAAATGTAATTGATATCTAATAATATGATGGTGACATATGACAATTACTTCTCTGATGGAACAAAATCTAATAATGAGGATAAAAAGAGAGAACAGATTCATATTTTAAAAGTTTAAATGTGGCAAGAAATGGGTCAAACAATATGTTATGAGAAGTGGAAAGGAAAGATCACTTATGGTTATGGATTAAGGGAAGATTCATTTATTTAGAACCATGAGTTCTGAAGTTCTATTATTAGTGACAATAATTTAATTATTGAAGCGCAGAAAACCATTCTGGAGAAGACTTTGCTCAGGCTCAAGCAGTGATTCAGGTTGAGAATTCATTCAATAAGGATAGATTATTATTACCTTCTCCCCCCCTATATATATATGTAAATATATAAATATATATCACTTGACATTTCATCCTATACAGTTTGTCACAGTTCCCTTTATGTAAAATTTTTCTACTTACCTTGTTGGTAGTAACAATTTTTAATATTTGCCAATATCTTCTTTTCTTCTTGGGATACAAATTGATTGAACTTATTGGGTCCCTTAAAGAAAAGAATTTTTCCTCTCCCCCCATTCTCTTAATTATCTTATGATGATTCTCTTGAGTTCTCTGTTTGGGCAGCAAACTTGCTGTTTAAGTCCGTTTTTTTCTTGATGAATGCTTAGAAGCCCTCAATTTTATTGAATGACCATACTTTCCCCTGCAATAATATAGTCAGTTTTGCTAGATAGTTGATTCTTGGTTGTAGACCAAGTTCTCTTGCTTTCCAGAATATTGTGTTTCATGCCTTCCTGTCCTTCAATGTAGATGCAGCCAGATCCTGTGTTATCCTAACTGTGGTTCCCTGATATCTGAATAACTTCTTTTTAGCAGCTTATAATATTTTTTCCTTGGTCTGGTAGTTTTTGAATTTGGCTATAATATTCCTGGAAGTTGTGAGTTGTGGATTAAATATAGGAGGTCATCTATGGATTCTCTCAATTTCCACTTTTCTCTCTTGTTCAAGGATTTCAGGGCAATTGTGTCTGATAATTTCTTGGAGGATGCTATCTAAACTTTTTCTTTTATCATGATGTTCTGGTAAACCAATAATTCTTAAGTTACCTCTTCTAGCTCTGTTCTCCAGATCTTTAGTTGAATCAATGAGGTATTTCATATTCTCAAATTTTTCATTTTTAAAATTTTGTTTAATATATTCTTGATCCCTTGTGAAGTTATTTGCTTCTAGTTGTTGAGTTCTGTTTTTTTTTCATGTCATCTTAAATTTATTTTTCCTTTTTCATGTCATTTTTTTTACATTTATTAATATTCATTTTTAACATGGTTACATGATTCATGCTCCTCCTTTCCCCTTCAACACCCCCCCCGCACCCCCCCTACCCATGCGCATTTCCACTAGTTTTGTCATGTGTCCTTGATCAAGACCAATTTCCAAATTGTTGGTAGTTGCATTGGTGT
>NC_058132.1:394081264-394081596 GCF_016433145.1 Gracilinanus agilis | reverse complement strand
CCCCTACCCATGCTCATTTCCACTAGTTTTGTCATGTGTCCTTGATCAAGACCAATTTCCAAATTGTTGGTAGTTGCATTGGTGTGGTAGTTTCGAGTCTACACCCTCAATCATGTCCACCCCGACCCATGCGTTCATGCAGTTGTTTTTCCTATATGTTTCCTCTCCTGCAGTCCCTCCTCTGAATGTGGGTAGCATCTTTACCATAAATCCCTCAGAATTGTCCTGGGTCATTGCATTGCTGCTGGTTCAGAGGTCCATTACATTCGATTTTACCACAGAATGTCAGTCTCTGTGTATAGAGTTCTTCTGGCTCTGCTCCTTTCGCTCTG
>NC_058132.1:394065758-394080764 GCF_016433145.1 Gracilinanus agilis | reverse complement strand
TAGAAAGCGAGCAAATTAAAGATCCACAGATGAAAACTAAATTAGAAATACAAAAAATCAAGGGAGAAATTAATAAAATTGAAAGTAAAAGAACTATTGAATTAATAAATAAGACTAGAAGTTGGTATTTTGAAAAAACAGATAAAATAGACAAAGTACTGTTCAATCTAATAAAAAAAAGGAAAGAAGAAAATCAAATTGACAGTATCAAAGATGAAAAGGGAGACCTCACTTCTAATGAAGGGGAAATTAAGGCAATCATTAAAAACTATTTTGCCCAATTATATGGCAACAAATATAGCAATGTAGTAGATATGGATGAATATTTACAAAAATATAAATTACCTAAATTAACAGCAGAAGAAATAGAATACCTAAATAATCCCATATCAGAAAAAGAAATTGAACAAGCCATCAAAGAACTCCCTAAGAAAAAATCGCCAGGGCCTGATGGATTCAAAATGGAATTTTATCAGACATTCAAAGACCAACTAAATCCAAATTCTATACAAATTATTTGATATAATAAGCAAAGAAGGAGTCTTATCAAATTCCTTTTATGACACAAATATGGTATTGATTCCAAAGCCAGGGAGATCAAAAATAGAGAAAGAAAACTACAGACCAATCTCCCTAATGAACATAGATGCAAGAATTTTAAATAGAATATTAGCAAAGAGACTCCAGCAAGTGATCAAGAAGATCATTCACCATGATCAGGGGGGATTTATACCAGGAATGCAAAGATGGTTCAACATTAGGAAAACCATCCACATAATTGACCATACCAACAATCTAACAAACAAAAATCACATGATTATCTCAATAGACTCTGAAAAAGCCTTTGAAAAATATAGCATCCATTCCTATTGAAAACACTGAAAAGTATAGGAATACACGGACCTTTCCTAAAAATAATAAGCGGTAAATACCTAAAACCAACAACAAGCATCATATGCAATGGGGATGGATTAGAAGCATTTCCAATAAGATCAGGAGTGAAACAAGGATGCCCATTATCACCTCTCTTATTTAACATTGTACTAAAAACATTAGCAGTAGCAATTAGAGAAGAAAAAGAAAATGAAGTTTTCAAAATAGGTAATGAGGAGACTAACCTATCACTCTTTGCAGATGATATGATGGTCTACTTAAAAAATCCTGGAGAATCAACTAAGAAGCTTGAAATAATCAACGCCTTTAGGAAAGTTGCAGGATACAAAATAAATGTACATAAATCATCAGCATTTCTATATATTTCCAACACATCACAGCAGCAAGATGTAGAAAGAGAAACACCATTTAAAATCACCCTAGACAATATAAAATACTTGGGAACCTATCTACCAAAACAAACACAGCAATTATATGAAAACAACTACAAAACACTTTCCAAAAAAATAAAACTGGATCTTAACAATTGGAAAACCATTAATTGTTCATGGGTAGGATGAGCTAACATAATAAAAATGAACATTCTACCCAAATCAATTTACCTATTTAGTGCCATACCTATCAAATTATCAAAAAACTTTTTTACTGAATTAGGAAAAACTATAACAAATTTCATTTGGAATAACAAAAGATCAAGAATATCAAGAGAAATAATGAAAAAAAATGTGAAGGATGGGGGCCTAGCAGTACCAGACATTAAACTATACTATAAAGCTGCAGTCATCAAAACAATATGGTACTGGCTAAGAGATAGAAGGGAGGATCAGTGGAATAGACTTGGGGTTAATGACGTCAGCAAGACAGTGTTTGATAAACCCAAAGAACCCAACTTTTGGGACATGAATCCACTATTTGACAAAAACTGCTGGGAAATTTGGAAAACAATATGGGAGAGATTAGGTTTAGATCAACATCTCACACCCTACACCAAGATAAATTCAGAGTAGGTGAATGGCCTGAATATAAAGAGGGAAAGTATAAATAAGTTAAGTGAACACAAAATAGTATACCTGTCAGATGTCTGGGAAAGGAAAGATTTTAAAACCAAGCAAGAGTTAGAGAAAATTACAAAATGTAAATTAAATGGTTTTGATTATATTAAGCTAAAAAGCTTTTGCACAAACAAAAATGATGTAGTCAAAATCAGAAGGGAAAGAACAAATTGGGAAAAAATCTTTATAACAAAAAACTCTGACAGGGGTCTAATCACTCAAATATACAAGGAGTTAAATCAATTGTATAAAAAATCAAGCCATTCTCCAATTGATAAATTGGCAAGAGACATGAATAGGCAATTCTCAGGTAAAGAAATCAAAAGTATCAATAAGCACATGAGAAAGTGTTCTAAATCTCTAATAATTAGACAAATGCAAATCAAAACAACTCTGAGGTAGCACCTCACACCTAGCAGATTGGCTAAAATGAAAGAAGTGGAAAGCAATGAATGCTGGAGGAGATGTGGCAAAATTGGGACATTAATGCATTGCTGGTGGATTTGTGAACTGATCCAACCATTCTGGCTGGCAATTTGGAATCATGCTCAAAGGATTATAAATGAATGCCTGCCCTTTGATCCAGCCATACCATTGTTGGGTTTGTACCCCCAAAGAGATCATAGATAAACAGACTTGTACGAAAATATTTATAGCTGCACTTTTTGTAGTGGCAAAGAACTGGAAAGGGAGGGTATGTCCTTCAATTGGGGAATGGCTGAACAAACTGTGGTATATGCTGGTGATGGAATACTATTGTGCTAAAAGGAATAATAAACTGGAGGAGTTCCAGACGAACTGGAAAGACCTCCAGGAATTGATGCAGAGTGAAAGGAGCAGAGGCAGAAGAACATTGTACACAGAGAGTGATATATTATGGTAAAATAGAATGTAATTGACTTCTGTACCAGCAACAATGCAATGATACAAGACATCTCTGAGGGATTTATGGTAAAGAACTCTACCCACATTCAGAGGAAGAACTACAGGAGAGGAAACATAGAAGATAAACAATTTCTAGAATGCAGGGGCTGAGGCGGACATGATTGGGGATGTGGACTTGAAACTACCACACCAATGCAACTAATAACAATTTGGAAATAGGCCCTGAACAAGGACACATGTTACAACCAGTGGAAATGTGTGTGGGAAATGCGTGGAGGGAGGGGGTGGGAAGGGGAAAGTAGGGGCATAAAGTATGTAAACAGATGAAAAATGAATATTAATAAGTGTTTTATAAAAAAGAAAAAAAGAAAATTAAATCACCCTAGACAATATAAATTACTTAGGAATCTTTCTACCAAAACAAACACAGGAATTATATGAAAACAACTACAAAACACTTTCCAAACAATTAAAAGTAGATCGAAACAATTGGAAAAATATTGATTGCTCATAGGTAGGACAAGCTAACATAAAAATGATCATTCTACCCTAATTAATTTACCTATTTAGCTCCATACCTATCAAACTACTGAAAAACTTCTTCACTGACTTAGGAAAAACTATAACAAATTTCATTTGGAATAACAGAATATCAAGGGAAATAATGAAAAAAAAATCTCCAGGAAGGGGGCCTAGCAGTACCAGATATTAAACTGTACTATATAGCAGCAGTCCTTAAAATGCTATGGTACTGGCTAAGAGACAAAAGGGAGGATCATTGGAATAGACTTGGGGTTAATGACATCAGCAAGACAGTGTTTGATAAACCCAAAGAGCACAACTTTTGGGACATGAATCTACTATTTGACAAAAACTGCTGGGAAATAAGGAAAACAATATGGGAGAAATTAGGTCTAGTTCAACAGCTCACACCCTACACCAAGATAAATACAGAATAGGTGAATGTCTTGGATATAAAGAGGGAAACTATAAATAAGTTAAGTGAACACAGAATACTATACTTGTCTGATATCTGGGAAAGGAAAGATTTTAAAACCCAGCAAGAGATAGAGAAAATTACAAGAGGCAAATTAAATGGTTTTGATTATATTAAGCTAAAAAGCTTTTGTACAAACAAAAACAATGTAGTCAAAATCAGAATAGAAACAACAAATTGAAAAAAATCTTTATAACAATAAACTCTGAAAGGGGTCTAATTACTCAAATATACAAGGAGTTAATCCAATTGTATAAAAAATCTAGCCATTCCCCAATTGATCAATGGGCAAGAGACATGAATAAGCAATTTTCAGATAAAGGAATCAGAAGTACGAATAAGCACATGAGAAAGTATTCTAAGTCTCTAATAATTAGAGAAATGCAAATCAAAACAACTCTGAGGTATCACCTCATACCTAGCAGATTGGCTAAAATGAAAGAAGGGGAGAGTAATGACTGCTGCAAAACTGGGACATTAATGCATTTTTGGTGGATCTGTGAACTGATCCATCCATTCTGGCTGACAATTTGGAACTCTGCTCAAAGGGCTATAAAAGAATGCCTGCCCTTTGATCCAGCCATACCATTGTTGGATTTGTAGCCCAAAGAGATCATAGATAAAGACTTGTATGAAAATATTTATAGCTGCGCTTTTTGTGGTGGCAAAAACCTGGAAAAGGAGGGTATGCCCTTCAATTGGGGAATGGCTGAACAACTTCTGGTATATGCTGGTGACGGAATACTATTTTGCTCAAAGGAATAATAAACTAGTAGAATTCCATGTGAACTGGAAAGACCTCCAGGAATTGATGCAGACTGAAAGGAGCAGAGCCAGAAGAACATCGTACACAGAAACCAATACACTGTGGTAAAAGAGAATGTAATGGACTTCTGTATTAGCAGCAATTCAATGACCCAGGACAATTCTGTGGGATTTATGGAAAAGAACGCTACCCACATTCAGAGGAAGTACTACAGGAGTGGAAAGAGAAGAAAAACAACTGCTTGAACACATGGATTGAGGTGGACATGAGGATGTAGACTTGAAACTACCACAGCAATGCCAGTATCAACAATTTGGAAATAGGTCTTGATCAATGACACATGTTAAAACTAGTGGAAATACACCTATGCAATGGGGGTTACAGGTAAGTCGGGGGGTGAAGGGGAAAATAAAAGCATGAATTATGTAACCATGTTAACTTTTCAAAAAAATAAATATTAATAAATGTTTAAAAAAGACATAATTACTTTCCTTATCTCTTTCAATCAAATCTATTTTTGCTTTACCTTTTTTTTTGCTCTTCCTTCCTTTATGCTTCACCCTATTATCTTCTGGAGACTTCTTCTCTGCCCTTTTGATTAATTTGATTAAGCCAGATGAGCTGATCTACAAAGCTGAATATTCCCTAAGACTAAAACTTCCAGAGGCACAGGCCTAAGATGGAGGTATGGTGACTGAAGGTTGGATGGGACCAGTATGCTCTCTTCTCTGCTTCTCTCCTCCAGATGCCTCCTTGTAAAACTGCGGCCAGAGCCTTTAGCTTCATATAGTTGTGGTAGCAAGATACTCTTTCCAAAATGGAGCCATTGCCTTGAGATCCCACCAATTGCTCCAGTCTGATCACAGTAGATGCGGGAGCAATACTGGGATCTTCCTTCTTTCTTTCCTTAAACCTGACAATTCAAACTTCTCTGTTTACCTTTTACGCTAAATTGAGCAGGAGCATCCTGCAGTTCTAGATTATTGTTGAAATTCATTTTCTGTCCCCCTTAAAGTGCTTTATTTTTTATTGGTGTGGAAGTGTTTACACAGAGGAATTGACTTTTGTTATGGCTAAGCTATCTTCTTGACTCTGCACACTTTTGCTTTTTAAAGTAGTTAAGAAATGAACAATAGGCTTCCAGGTTAAGATGGCTTCAGGGTAGAAGTAAGTGCTTAACCTCTCCTAACTGAAACATATAGGACTCCTCAAGGGGATATAAAAACAAATCGAGACAAACAAAGGGAACCCACAACAGGGCTCAGCATTGAAGTGCCAAAGCCAGTGCACAAGAGCTAGAGCAACTTTGGGGCATCCATTAAGCCCTTGAAGGCTACCTGGGACCACCAGGGCGTGTTCCTGATAGCAGCAAGAATTCAGTCCCCAACAGGCTAAAGAACACTTGGAATTTGAACGCCATCCCTGAGCACAGACTCGGACGCAGCTACAGACATGGATTCTAAGAGCAGGTATGGACCTTGGGTGGGGACCCAATGCAGAGGGGTGCATGACTGTGGAAGCAGCACCCTGAGATGGTTAAAGGAGCTTCAGTCAGAGGAACGAGAAAGGGGACCTTCAGGAGGCTTGACACTGAGAACAACTAGACCTGAGACCTCAGGAGACCAAAGAGCGCAGATTGACCCTGGGCATGAGGATAAAACTGAGAGGCCGCTGGGCTAATAATGGCAAGTCAGAGACAAGAACCCCAGAAGAGAAAGATCAAGAAGAAATCTTTAACACTCGACAATTTTTATACAGAAAAAATCCAAACAGAGCAAACAGCAGAGAACAAAAAAGTAATCATATCCAAACCTTACCCCCCAAAATGAAAACTGGTCACAAGCTCTTAAAGAGCTCAAATCTGAGATTATGAGAAAGATGGAAGGGATCTGGCAAGAAAACAACAGTTTAAAAGGGAGAATTTTGCAATTAGAAAGTGAGGCTTAGAAATCAAATGAATTGATAAGCTAATTGAAGACCAGAAATGACCAGCTGGAAGCGTTGAAGAACCGAACAGACCAGATTCAGAAGGAAAACCAAAAGATTATAGCCAAAAACCAGTCTCTAAAGGCTATTGGGCAATTAGAAAAAGATGCTCAAAAATCAAAAGAATTAATAAGCAAATTGGAGACCAAAATCAAACAGCTAGAAAACAGGATAGACCAAATCAAAAAGGAAAATCAAAAGAATATAGCAGAAAACCAGTCTCAAAGGACAAGAATTGGCCAAGTAGAAGCCAATGATCTCTCAAGACAACAAGAACAAATAAAGCAAAGTCAAAAGACTGATAATAGAAGGAAACATGAAAATCTCACTGAGAAATTGACAGAACAAGAAAACAGGTCTAGAAGAGATGATTTGAGAATCATTGGTCTTCCTGAAAAAGCAGAAATTAATAGAAATTTGGACTCCATACAATAAGAATTTTTTCAGCAAAATTGTCCTGAAGTTCTACAACAAGAGGGCAATATAGACATTAAAAGGATCCATAGATCTCTCTCTAAACTAATCCCTGAAAAGACAACCCCCAGAAATATAATAGCTAAATTCAAGAGCTTCCAAATAAAAGAAAAAAATTTACAAGAAGTCAGAAAGAGATAATTCAGATATCAAGGAGCACCAATCAGTATCACACAGGATCTGGCAGCCTCCACACTACAAGACCTAAAGGCTTTGAATATGATATTCAGAAAGGCAAGAGATTTGGGTCTACAAGCAAGGATCACCTACACATCCAGACTAACTATATACTTCCAGGGGAAAGTATGGGCATTCAACAAGATAGAAGATTTCCAAGTATTTGCACAGAAAAGACCAGGACTAAATGGAAAGTTCAGTATCCAACCACAAAAACCAAGAGAAACATTAAAAGATAAGAAAGAAACAGAAGGGAAAGAAAGAAAACTCTTATTTTTAAATTTGCCTCTTTAAGGGCTTCAATAAGATATAATAATTTGTATTCCTATATAGGGAAATGTTATGTGTAATTCTCTGTAGTGAACTCTATTCACTATTATCCACTATTATAGTAATTAGAAGAATTATTCACAGGGAGAGGTTGGAGTACTAAATGGTCTAAGATGATAAGGGGGTGGGTGGGAAAGAGGGGGTGAATAGTAGAGGACACCAAGAGAAACTTGAATGAATAAGAAAAATAGGATATTCTATTACACACAAAGAGGCCTTGGGAAGGGAGGGAATGAATACTATTATAAGAAAGAGAGGAAGAGAGCATTAAGATATAATATTTAAACCTTACTCTCAGTGTAATTAACTCTGAGAGGGAAGAGTAGCTATATCCATTGGGAAATAAAACTCTAACATTACAGAGAAAGTCAGAAGGGATAAACCAAGGGGAGCAGGGGAGTGGGGAGGTCAAAAAAGAGAGGGGAGGAGAAGGGAGAGGGAATTCATTAGGCCTTAAAAATAAAAAGAGGGGAATAACATGGGACGGGTAGAAAGGGTAGTAAATGAAGGGAGGGGACAAGGGTTACTGGTTTAAAACAAATCAATTGTTTAAAAGCAAATAGCTTAAGAAGAAGAGTTAGAATTAAGAGAGAATATCAAAATGTTGGGGAATACATAGCTGATAATTATAATTCTGAATGTGAATGGGATGTTTCATTTGTACAAACAAAAAAATGCAACGAAAATCAGAAGGGAAACAGCAAATTGGGAAAAACATTTATAACAAAAATTACTCAAATATACAAGAAGTTAAAACAATTGTATAAAAAATCAAGCCATTCCCCAATTGATAAATGGGCAAGGGACATGAATAGGCAACTTTCCAGATAAAGAAACCAAAACTATCAATAAGCACATGAGAAAGTACTCTAAGTCTCTAATAATTAGAGAAATGCAAATCAAAACAACTCTGAGGTATCACCTCACACCTAGCAGATTGGCTAAAATGATAGTTGGGGAAATTGCTGAATGTTGGAGGGTATGTGGCCAAATTGGGTCATTGATGCACTGCTGGTGGAGTTGTGAACTGATCCAACCATTCTGGATGGCAATTTGGAACTACGCTCAAAGGGCTATAGGAGATTGCCTTCCCTTTGATCCAGACATATCATTGTTGGTTTGTACCCCAAAGAGGTCACAGATAAACAGACTTGTACAAAAATATTTATAGCCACACTTTTTGAGGTGGCAAAAAACTGAAAAACAAGGGTATGCCCTTCAATTGGGGAATGGCTGAACAAATTGTGGTATATGCTGGTGATGGAATACTATTGTGCTCAAAGGAATAATAAACTGGAGGAATTCCAGGTGAACTGGAAAGACCTCCAGGAATTGATGCAGAGTGAAAGGAGCAGAGCCAGAAGAACATTGTACACAGATACCAATACACTGTGATAAAATATAATGTAATGGACTTCTGTACTAGCAGCAATGTAATGACCCAGGACAATTCTGAGGGACTTATGGAAAAGAACCCTACCCACATTGAGAGGAAAAACTACAGGAGAGGAAACATAGAAGAAAAGCAACTGCTTGAATTCATGGGTTGAGGAGGACATGATTGGGGATGTAGACTCAAAACTACCACACCAATGCAACTATCAACAATTTGGAAATAAGTCATGATCATGACACATGTTAAAACCAGGGGAAATGCACAAAGGTTATGGGGGGGGGTGGCGGTCGAGGGGTAAAGGGGCAAGTAAGAACATGAATCATGTAACCATGATAACTTTTCTAAAAATTAAAAATTATTTTTAAAAATGAAATGAACAACAAATTAATAAACATTTCTAAGAAGAACTAGGTTTAAATTGTCTTTGACATATGCCATTCAGATAAGCCTGGATCAATCATTACTCCTACTTGGGCTACAGTTTGCTGACCAATAAAATAAGGAATTTGGGAAAGATGGTTTAGCTCTATGATCCTGGGATGCTATATATTTGAGGAAATGAATCCTTAGAGAAATAAATTGGTTTTCCAAATTGATTGAATAAGCAGTATCAAAATCTCAATTCTGCTGATTATTAGCTAAAATTAGCCCTTCAAAACATGTTCACCTTACTGTAATGACATACACATTTTCATGAAATTTCATTGATCAGTTAGAGTTTAATATTATCATATCTATTAGTTCTGACACAGATTAAATACAAGGTTGGAATTGTCACACAGACACCCAAAAATAAACTAAGACATTTTAGGTAAATTTAAGAAACAAAAGAATGACATGAAAAACAATCTGGAAATAAGTTTTCAATACAACATGGGATATAACAGATTCTTTGAAATGGTGGGAAAATAATAAAGTTCAATGCTAGTTACATGGGAGTTGTCATTTCTGGGTTTCCCAATCACCTGTAAAAATTGTCTTTTCACAGTCAGAATAATATCAGTATTTTTCTAATGATGAAATTCATGAGCTTCTGGATAGGCAAGCTCCTAAAATAGGTAGGGACAGGTGTCATAATTCTAATAAAGGCTTAATGAAACTTTAAAACTATCTCCTATGTCCAGAGGTACTGGGATGGTATTATAACACCTGTGGTTGCTGTAGCAACCTTAACACATGCTGCTGGCTTCCACAGAAACAATATGTCAGTGTGACATGCCCTTTGGCAATTTAGTGTTCTCTTACAATGAGAGAGTGTCTACAAATGAATCTCTTGGGCTTCTCAAAGAGAAATATGAGTAATTATCCAAAGTGATTTTCATTACTCATGTAGTGCTCATGAAAATAATTTTCAAGTTCTAGAATATACTGCTGCCCCTCACCCTCAGACAAACATGTGCTATGAACACCATACATAAGAGACAGTTAGGAAGTACAATGGAGAGCTAGCAGTTCTGGAATGAGGAGGTCCTGGTTTCAAATATGGTTTCAAACATTTTCTAGCTGTATGACCCTGAGCAAGTTATTTAACCTCAATTACTTAGTGCTTAACTTCTCTTTTGTCTTGGAAATAATACTTATTATGGATTTTTATACAAAAGGTCAGGGTTCAAAAAGTATACTTTAAATATAAAACTGGACAAATATCTGAAACCTGACTATCCTTATATACAGGTATGACACTTTTTGGATTCCACTATTTTTTCCTTCCCAATTCAAGGAAGACAGGACATTTTATATTTTAAAAAGAATGTTTTTTTATTTTTAGAAAAATTTTCCATGGTTACATGATTCATGTTTTTTACTTTCCCTTTCACCCCCTCAAAATACACTCCCAAAAGCAACATGCATTTCCACTGGTTTTAACATGTGTCATTAATCAACATCTATTTACATATTATTGATAGTTGCATTGATGTGCTCATTTAATGTCTACGTACCCAATCATGTCTTCAACTCAAGTGTCAAAGCATTGCTTTCCTTCTGTGTTTCCTCTCATGTAGTTTTTCCTCTGAATGTGGGTAGCATTCTTTTCCATAAATCCCTCAGAAGTGTCTTGAGTCATTGCATTGCTGCTAGTACAGAAGTCAATTACATTTGATTTTACCACAGTGTATCAATCTCCGTGTACAATGTTCTTCTGGCTCTGCTCCTACTCTGCATCAATTCCTGGATGTCATCCAAGTTCACATGGAATTCATCCAGTTTATTATTCCTTTGAGCACAGTAGTATTCCATCACCAACATATACCACAATTTGTTCAGCCAATTCCCAACTGAAGGGCATATCCTCCTTTTCCAGTTTTTTTGCCACCACAAAGAGTGTGGCTATAAGTATTTTTGTACAAGTCTGTTTATCTATGATCTCTTTAGGGTACAAACCCAGAAATGGTATGGCTGGATCAAAGAGCAGGCAATCTTTTATAGCCTTTTGAGTGTAGTTCCAAATTGCCATCCAGAATGGTTGGATCAGTTCACAAAGCCACCAGCAATGCATTAAAGTCCCAATTTTGTCACATCCCCTCCAACATTCATTACTCTCCCCTGCTATCATTTTAGCCAATCTGCTAGGTGGGAGATCATACTTCAGAGTTGTTTTGATTTGCATTTCTCTACTTATTAGAGATTTAGAACACTTTCTCATGTGCTTATTGATACTTTTGATTTCTTTACCTGAGAATTGCCTATTCATGTCCCTTTCCCATTTATCAATTGGGGAATAGCTTGATTTTTTATACAATTGATTTAGCTGCATGTATGTTTGAGTAATTAGACCTCTGTCAGAATTTTTTGTTATGAAGATTTTTCCTAGTTTGTTGTTTCCCTTCTGATTTTGATTGCAATGTTTTTGTTTGTACAAAAATATTTTATTTTAATATAATCAAAAATATTTATTTTACATTTTGTAATTTTTTTTACTCTTGCTTGGTTTTAAAATCTTTCCTTTCCCAGAGATCTGACAAGTATACTATTCTAGGTTCAGCTAATTTTCTTATAGTTTCCTTCTTTATATTCATTTCTTTGACCCATTCTGAATTTATCTTTGTGTAGGGTGTGAGATGTTGATCTAAACCTAATGTTGCCCATATTTTTTCCAATTTTCCCAGCAGTTTTTGTCAAATAGTGGAATTTTGTCCCGAAAAGTTAGGCTTTTTGTCTTTATCATACACTGTCTTGCTGATGTCATATACCCTAAGTGTATTCCATTGATCCTCCCTTCTGTCTCTTAGGCAGTACCATATTGTTTTGATGACTGCTGCTTAATATCTGGTACTGCTAGGGCACCTTCTTTCAAGTTTTTTTTCATTACTTCCCTTGATATTCTTGATCTTTTGTTCTTCCAAATGAACATTGTTATATTTTTTTCTAATTCAGTAAAAAAGGATTTTTTTTGATAGTTTGATAGATATGGCAAAAATAAGTAAATTAATTTGGATAGAGTGGTCATTTTTATTTTGTTAGCTCATCTTACCCATGAGCAGTCAGTGTTTTTCCAATTGTTTAGATCTAGTTTTAATTGTTAGGAGAGTGTTTTTCAGTTGTGTTCGTATAATTCTTGCGTTTGTTTTGGTAGACAGATTCCTAAGTATTTTAAATTGCCTAGGGTGATTTTTTTTCTCTTTTTTATTATACATTTATTAATATTTGTTTTTAATCTGTTTACATACTTTATGCCCCTACTTTCCCCTTCACCCCCCTGCTTTCCCCCCACCCATGGCCAACGCACATTTCCACTGGTTGTAACATGTGTCCTTTTTCAGGGTCTATTTCCCATTCATGTCCGCCTCAGTCCATGCATTCAAGCAATTGTTTATCTTATATGTTTCCTCTCCTGCAGTCCTTCCTCTGAACATGGGTAGCATCTTTACCATAAATCCCTCAGAGCTGTCTTGGGTCATTGCAGTGCTGCTGGTACAGGAGCCCATTACATTCGATTTTACCATAGTATACCAGTCTCTGTGTACAATGTTCTTCTGGCTCTGCTCCTTTCCCTCTGCATCACTTCCTGGAGGTCTCTCAAATTTGCATGGAATTCATCCAGTTTATTATTCCTTTTAGCACAATAGTATTCCATCACCCGCATATACCACAATATGTTCAGCCATTCCCCAATTGAAGAACATACCCTCATTTTCCAGTTTTTTTTCCACTACAAAAAGCTCAGCTATAAATATTTTCATACAAGTCTGTTTATCTATGATCTCTTTGGGGTACAAACCCAGTAATGGTATGGCTGGATCAAAGGGCAGGCAGTGTTTTATAGCCCTTTGGGCATAGTTCCAAATTGCCAGCCATAATGGTTGGATCAGTTCACAACTCCACCAACAATGCATCAATACCCTGATTTTGCCACATCCCCTCCAACATTCATTACTCTCCCCTTCTTTCATTTTAGCCAATCTGCTAGGTGTGAGGTGATACCTCAGAGTTGTTTTGATTTGCATTTCTCTGATTATTAGAGATTTGGAACACTTTCTCATGTGCTTATTGATACTTTTGATTTCTTTACCTGAAAATTGCCTATTCATGTCTCTTGCCCATTTATCAATTGGGGAATGGCTTGATTTTTTATACAATTGATTTAACTCCTTGTATATTTGAGAGATTAGACCCCTGTCAGAGTTTTTTTGTTATAAAGATTTTTCCCCAATTTGTTCTTTCCCTTCTGATTTTGACTACATTGTTTTTGTTTGTACAAAAGCTTTTTAGCTTAATATAATCAAAACCATTTAATTTACATTTTGTACTTTTCTCTAACTCTTGCTTGGTTTTAAAATCTTTCCTTTCCCAGAGATCTGACAGGTATACTATTTTGTGTTCACTTAACTTATTTATAGTTTCCCTCTTTATATTCAAGTCATTCACCCATTCTGAATTTATCTTGGTGTAGGGTGTGAGATGTTGATCTAAACCTAATCTCTCCCATATTGTTTTCCAAATTTCCCAGCAGTTTTTGTCAAATAGTGGATTCATGTCCCAAAAGTTGGGCTATTTGTGTTTATCATAAACTGTCTTGCTGACATCATTAACCCCGAGTCTATTCCACTAATGCTCCCTTCTATCTCTTAGCCAGTACCATATTGATTTAATGTCTGCTGCTTTATAGAATAGTTTGATATCTGGTACTGCTAGGCCCCCTTCCTTCACATTTTTTTTTCATTATTTCCCTTGATATTCTTGATCTTTTGTTATTCCAAAAGAAATTTGTTATAGTTTTTCCTAATTCAGCAAAGAAATTTTTTGGTAATTTGATAGGCATGGTGCTAAAGAGGTAAATTAATTTGGGTAGGATGTTCATTTTTATTATGTTAGCTCATCCTACCCATGAACAGTTAATGGCTTTCCAATTGTTGAGGTCCAGTTGTATTTGTTTGGAAAGTGTTTTGTAGTTGTTTTCATATAATAGCTGTGTTTGTTTTGTTAGATTGATTCCCAAGTATTTTATATTGTCTAGGGTGATTTTAAATGGTGTTTCTCTTTCTACCTCTTGCTTTTCTAATGTTTTGGAAATGTATAGAAATGCTGATGATTTATGTGCATTTATTTTGTATCCTACCACTTTGCTAAAGTTGTTGATTATTTCTACCAGCCTTTTAGTTGATTCTCTAGGATTTTTAAAGCACACCATCATATCATCTGCAAAGAGTGATTGCTTAGTCTCCTCCTTGCCTATTTTGATAACTTCAATTTCTTTTTCTTCTCTAATTGCTACTGCTAGTGTTTCTAGTACTATGTTGAATAATAGAGGTGATAATGGGCATCCTTGTTTCACTCCTGATCTTATTGGGAAGGCTTCTGATTTATCCTCATTGCATATAATGCTTGTTGATGGTTTTTAGGTATATATTGTTTTTTAGGAAGGGTCCTTCTATTCCTATACTTTTCAATGTTTTCAATAGGAATGGATGCTGTATTTTGTCAAAGGCTTTTTCAGCATCTATTGAGATAATCATGTGATTTTTGTTTGTTAGACTGTTGATATGGTCAATTATGTGGATGGTTTTTCCTAATGTTGAACCATCCTTGCATTCCTGGTATAAATCCCACC
>NC_058132.1:394035224-394065258 GCF_016433145.1 Gracilinanus agilis | reverse complement strand
CTTCTTCTTCTTCTTCTTCTTCTTCTTCTTCTTCTTCTTCTTCTTCTCCTTCTTCTTCTTCTTCTTCTTCTCCTTCTCCTTCTCCTTCTCCTTCTCCTTCTCCTTCTCCTTCTCCTTCCCCTTCCCCTTCCCCTTCTCCTTCTCCTATGCAAATTTTTTTACATAGACCAAATCACCTGGTTGAAAATTATGAAGAGAATAATCCAATGGACCAGATTGAATTAATACTCCCATATCCTGTAATTCTCTTAGCCTCTGCTGTAAAGCACTCAAATATGAAGCACTTTGTCAATCACCTCCTAAGAGTGATGCATAAACCGCCTTACAAGTCTTTGCTTGCAGTGGAGCATGTCCAAAGAGCATCTCATACGATGATATATGCAGATCCACTCTCAGTCTAGTACGTAGGTAAAACAAAGCTATGGGAAGAATATCTGGCCACTTAAGATGAGTTTCAGGAAAGGGTTTCCCAACCATAGTCTTGAGTTCCCTATTCATATGCTCCACCTGACCTGAACTTTGTGGATGATAAGGAACATGATATTTAGGTGTTATTCCTAGATTCTCATAGACTCTTCTAAGGATATCCTGAGTAAAATGAGATCCCTTATCTAAATCTATGGTTAATGGTACACCGAATCTAGGCACAATTTCCTTGAGTAACAGTTTCACCACAAAGCTAGCTGTGTTGGTATTTGATGGAAAAGCTTCAGGCCATTTAGTTAGTCTATCAACTATCACAAGACAATACTTATATCTTCCAGCTTTAGGCATACAGATATAATCAATCTGTAAACTCTCAAATGGACAATATGCTAAAGGCCTACCACCCAAATCTTTCTTTCTGAATGCACTTCGATTGAACTTTTGGCAAACTGAACAACTATTACAGATCTTATTTGCAACAATACTTATTCCAGGTGCAACCCATTGTCTCTTGATGGAATCTACAACAGAACTCAGCATTAATGTGGCAAAGGCTCTTTTATTTTATTCTTGCATGGGTTCTCATGGGTCAATTTTACAGGTATTACTGCTAGCAAACAAGTACAAGGAATGGGAGTACAGTGTCTCTCTTTTATTAATATGAAACAGTCCCTCCCCTCACTCACCATTAACTGGTTTCCAGAGAGTTATAATCTAGTCACATGAACCAGCTGATTGGAATGCAATTTACAATTGCAATCATTCCTATTAAAGGAAAGTAACTTCAACTGTTAACCTAAAAGAGGCTAACCTATTATATGTTCCTCATTTTTCCCTGCTGATTTGGATGTGAGGGAAAGGAGCTTAAGCTAGGAATATGGAACTTAAGTCAATTTTCTTTTCTTCTTACTTCATTATATGGGCTTATGAAAGCAGTTCACATCTTGTCAGGACCTGTTCCTCACAGATGATAAGATGACCTAACAACTGATCAGAAGGAAAAGACAAAGGACCTTTGTGCTAGTACCACATGAAGAAGCAGACTCTGTTCCACAACTGTGTGGCCTTTGCTAACTTCTGGGTCACAGATCAAGGATAAAGAGAAACACTTTCAGGTTAAGAGAGAGAAAGAGCAGAGATCATGAGAAGTAATATCTCTTTCAGCCTGAATGGAGCAGAGGCCCTAAGGAACAATATTGATTTAAATCCTAAGAGATCTAAAAGTCTCGCTAGGTAAGGACCAGAGCACAGACAAGCAGAGCAATAAGTACACCTCTCCTTAGATCAAAACACCTTGGAAACACCAAAAATATTCTGAACTATCTCTAAAAACATCATTTCAAAAAAGCCTGAAGCTTAAGCCAGTGCCCCTCACACCTCCATGGCAGGAACATAATCCAATGTTAACATATATTTAAAGATTAAGAATAGGCTGGGGAAAATGAGCAAAAAATTTAAAGAAAGGACCTGACCATAGAAAGGTATTATGGTGACCTAGGAAGCTATTATGGTGACAGGGAAGAAGAAGACACAAACTCAGAAGATCATGAAATCAAAACAGCTATAAGCAAAGCCTCAAAGGAAAAAATATAAATTGGACACAAAGAATTCCTGGAAGATCTAAAAATTTATTTTCAAAATCATATGAGTGTTACAGTAAAAATTATGTAAAGAAATATAAGCAAAGGAAGAAAAGTATGAAAACACAAGTAAGAGGTTGGTAAAAAAAAGTACAAAATATACTGAAGAAAATAACATCTTTTTTTAAAAATGGAATTGGCCAAATGGGAAAAGAGCTACAAAATTTCATTAAAGAAAATAATTTCTTCGAAACCAGAATTGGGAATATGGAATCTCATGATTCCATGAGACATCAGGAAACAATAAAAACAAAGTCAAAAGAATGAAAAATAGAAGGAAGTTTGAAATGCCCATCAGAAAAACAGTTTACTTTTTTAATAGATTGAGGAGAGATAATTTAAGAATTAATGGACTACCTAAAAGCCCATAATCAAAAAAAGAAGGAACCTAGACATCATATGTCAGTAAATTGTTATGGGAAATTGCCCAATATGTAGAACCAGAGGGCAACATAGAAATTGGAAGAATATGCCAATTACCACCTAAAAGAGAACCTAAAATGTAAACTCTTTGGAATATTTTATCCAAATTCTGGGGCTCCTGGATCAAAGAGAAAAATATTTCAAGCAGTAAAAAAGAAACTACTCAAATATCTTAAGAGTCACAGTCAAAATCACACAAGATTGACCAGCTATCATATTAAGGCGTACAGGGTCTAGAATATGATAATCTGAAAGGCAATTGAGCTGGAATTTCAACTAAGAATAACCTATCCAGCAAAACTGAGTAAAATCCTTCAATGGAAAAATTGATATTAAAATGAATAATATGGAAAAAAGTATCAAGTGATAGCATTTGTTCAACCTAGTAGATTTTCTTGTTGGCTCTGGGAGGGGGGAGAAAAGAGGAAGGGAAAGAAAATGAATCATGGGAACATGGAAAAATATTTTAAAATAAATTTCAATATATAATGCAATAGAGAACTTTCAAGCATTTATAATGAATATACCATAGCTGAATAAAAATTTTCACTTTCAAAACCTAGATTTGAGTGAAGGTAAACATGGGCAGAGTCATGATGTCAGGCTACAGACAGTCACTCAACTGAACTTTCCTAACATTTATCTCTAAAAATCTTGAAAATAAAGCCTCAAATCAAATTCCAGAGTGGATGAGCAATCAAAAAGTAGAGATAAGGGTGCAGCAGGGTGTCTCAGTGGATTGAAAGCCAGGCCTAGAGACATGAGGTCCTAGGTTCAAATCTGACCTCAGATACTTCCTAGCTGTGTGACCCTGGGCAGGTCACTTAATCCCCATTGCCTAGCCCTTACCACTCTTCTGCCTTGGAGCCAATATACAGTATTGACTCCAAGATGGAAGGTAAGGGTTTAAAAAAAAAAAAGTAGGGATGAGATATTTTTCCAGGCTAAGAAAATATAAGAGCAGATGGTAGAATTCTGAAACATTGGGATGGAGGCCTGATGAAATTCTGTCTGGAGCCAACATATGCTGTGCTATTTACATTTCTCTAGTAGTGATTGGGGGTACTTTTCATATGGCTAAAGATATTTTAATTTCTTCATATAATTGTTCATATCTTTGACCAATTGTCAATTAGAGAATGGCTTGTATTTTTATAAATTTGACTCAATTCTCAATATATTTGAGAAATGAGGTCTTTGTCAGAGCCATTAACTATAAAAAAAAAAATTTCCCTGGTTTGTTGCTTCCCTTCAAATCTTGGTTGCATTGGTTTTGTTTGTGCAAAAACTTTTTAGTTTAATATAGTCAAAGATTTATTTTATATCTTTTAATGTTTTCTATGTCTTAACTGATCATAAATTTTTCCCTTTTCCATAGGTACACCAGGTAAAATATTTTGTGTTCCTCTAATTTGTTTATGGTATCCTACTCTAATTCTAAATCATGTATACAATTGAACTTTATCTTGGTATATGGTGTGAGATTTCCACTACATTGTTTTTTAGTTTTCCCAGCAGTTTTTGTTAAATATGGACTTCTTCTTCCAAAAACTTGGCTCTTTGAATTGGTCAAACTCTAGGTTACTATGGTCATGTATTACTGCATGTTGAGTGCCTCATCTTTTCCATTGATCCACAACTCTATTTCTTAGCCAGTACCAGATTGTTTTGATTGCTGCCTCTTTATATTTGAGATCAGGTTGTTGTAGAAATATATTTGACTAGCAGAGAGAGCAGACTTAACTGGCAAAGGAATTTGGAATCATGACACAGGGGACACAGTGACTCTGGCAGGATGGCAGTTTGAAGCTATCAGAGAAAGCCTGTGGATTTTATGGTGTGTTATACTTGTAGGAAACAGTGTTTTGAGAAGCTGAAGGGATGGCCAGATATCAGTAACTTGCTGGAATCACTCCTCCCCCAGTGACAGGCTTGAGTGAAGAGAGAGGGGCATAAACTGGCTCAGTGCGCCTTCTCCCCCCTCCTAACAAGCAGTTAGAAATCAGTTGGAAATGGAGGTTTGATCTGAACTCTTCTGGCAAGGCTAGGCAAGGCAATTCTCTAATGATGTTGACTTTTGTAAGTTTTGAAATTAATATTCAATGCCTCCAAAGTATGATATTTATAACGATTTTATTTAAATCCCTGGGGAAGAATCTTAACTCACCCTTCACCATGCTGCCTCCTCTCCAAAAGGTCCCGACCCCATGCCCCCACTGACCATATCAAAAACAGCCAGGGAAACTCACAACCAATAGGAAAAAGGCTTAAGGAATTATGGGTATGGTGAAAGAGAGTCTGGGTAATGTAGTTTTTAAAAGGGGTACAAGGTCTTTTCAACTTTACACTTTTCTCAACTTATTTTCCCCACAGGTTTGACTAAGGGGTAGTAGGAGAAGCTTGATGTCTTGCAGTTATCAGGGACAGACGAATCTGACTTGTATGGGCCGTACAGCTAAAGGAAACTTAGCTGAAGATGGATGTGAGTATTCCCAAAATAATAGACAGGCACTGTTCCCAAAAGATGAAGGTTTACTGATAAATGAGGAAGGGAAGGAAAGGAAGTTTTGTCAAGGATTGGGATAAGATCTGGGAAGCCCTGAACTGTTAGGTAGAAACAGCCCCTCCCCCCAGGAGGGAGAGGCATTCTTTATAACTAGCTTGCCCTCAAAGCCTATAATTAATCACTTCTAATATCTAAATAACTAAATAACAATTGTGTTGTTGCTGGAAAGGTCTAGTTCAGCTAAACAGGCTAGCTGCTGGGAAGAACCAAAATGGCTTGTGTATATTTTAAGCCACAAGGCCTCCAAAGCAATCAAGAACTAGGACCAGCAAACAGAGTGACATGCTCACTTCAACCCCTAGGAATCAACTGCCCTCAACTGCCCCAAACTGTCCTCCTCCCAGAGTTCTCTAGGAGGGCGGGGAGGCCCTGGAATTCTGGGTTGAGGCTTGACCCTGTATCTTGCAGGAATTCCACCCTGTCATCTCCATGTTACAGGTGGATCTGGTCAGACTCAACAACTCTGAAGCTGCTTCCCTGGATCTTGGACTGTGATATCTTCAATCAAGCCCAGTAACGTAGTAAAGGTTGAAAAGTGGATTTAATCTGGTGTGGTGGACATACACAGATTATCCCATCTCCCTCTCTTCACACTTGGATCTAACTTGCTAAGAATCCAGTTTTTCCTGAGACCAGCTATGAAGATTTGAAGATTTCATCCTAGGATATCTTTGTGAGATCCCCTTTATTCCTTATCAAGCCAGACCTTGTTTTAAACAGTCTGTTCATAGATTTTAGATATCAGTGTAGTCTTTGTCCATCCCTCTATCCGTAGGTAGATTTCATTAAACCATAGAGTTAGTTTTCCTAATCCCTTTCACTCCCCATCTCACTTATTTATTAAACTGGTTCATTTTCATAATCCTGCCTCATATGTCCTTTCCCAGATACCAAGGTTGACACATTGACCCACTGTGTATTGAAGTTACTTTCCCTGGTTGTTATTCTGTTTTTTAGTTATCCCCAGCTGAGTATTGTTATCTGTGTTAATTCATTTACCCTTTTCAGTTCCCTGTAATCAGTTGACTCATCTAACTGACAACCCTCTTTCCCCACTTTTCTCCACTTTAGTGAGTGACTTATTTAATCACACACTACAAAGTTCAAATGGGTCACCTTCCTTCATGTTTTTGGGTTTTTTGCATCCTCACTATTCATGGCCTTTTTCTTTTTTGAAATGCAGACAGAAACAAACATCATTGGGTAGCTTTCTTGTGATGATAAGAGACAAAAGAGAAAGAGAAAGAACTCCAGAAGGGTAATATCCTCTCATGGACAATAATATTTTTCCTCCCCACCATCCTCTTAGACAATAAATTCCTCTCAATACAGACAGGTAAAGTTAAGTTTAAATTATTTTATTTAATCTAATTTTTGTTTTTTATTCATTTGTATGTATTAATAATGTTTATTTAGTAAAATATAACTCCATTAATACATATAATGTCCTATAAAGTGCCACTGTATTTTAAGTACCTTAAGTATTTCTTGTATCATAGATATTGTAAGTAATCTAGTTATCACACTCCTATGTAGAAATTATAAGTGTTAAAAATTAAAGGTTGTACTAAATGTATAAAAATGTGGTCACTGAAAATATATTACTCAAATCAGGATGACTTTTTATGGTAGTTTATTTACAAAAGGAGAAAGAATGAAAGTGAGGAAATGAGAGAGAGAATAGATAATTACTCTGGCCCAGTCTGAACCAAGCAGGGCTTTAGAGGCCCCAGCAAAGAGAAGCCCAGAGGTAAATTAAACAAGGGTTCTAGCCACACATCCTCCTCTAAGACAAAGGGCCTCTCCAGAGGCTAGTATCTCCAGAAAAGCCAGGAAAAGGAGTTAGCTTTTTCACTCACTCATGTGTTAGTTCAAAGGGAGAAATTCAAGAATAGTCTCACCAAATTTCAGTCTCAGGTCCACAAAATAGATCCTTCACCAGCCTTCAACTCAAACTCCAAACTCTGAAGAACTGACTTCACAGGAAGTTGCCACTGCTTTTAAAGATGCTTCTTTGCATCACTTCCTGTGTATTCCTCCACTTTACATGGACCAATTGTAGCTTTAGCTTTCCTTAGGACTGCCCAGGGAGAAAACTAGTCATTTCTGATTCTTCACCCCCTATAGCACACTTGGGTCACAGACCTCCCATACTTAAAGATAAGTGGGGTATATACAAGCTTCTGATGATTAAATCTAAAAGTGGGAAAGGGGGGAGTTAATCCCATTTTCACAGAATGAGATTAGTTTAACCTCATTGAGTTCCTTGAATTTTCTCTTTTTTGTTGGGTTTTTTATGCTTCCCTTGAAAGTCTAATTTGATTTTTTAATTTTCTTTTCAGCTCCGGTTATGTTGCCAGGAATTTCTGGAAGTCATCTATTTCATTAAACATAAATTCCTTCCTCTAGAGTATTATGGAGTATATGATTTTTGGTTGTAGTCCTAAGTCCTTTACTTTACAGAATATCATATTTCACAGCTTCAGGTCCTTTAATATAGAAGCTGATAGGTCCTGTGTAATCCTGACTATGGCTCTACAATATCTGAATTTATTTTTCCAACTGCTTACAGTATTTTCTCCTTGACCTGGAACTATCAGTCCAGGGTGTATAATTTGAATCTGCTCCCTAGGACTCTAAATCCCAGCATCCCACTTTTGTTTTTCATGCTAAGTCCTTATGTTTTGGAGATAAAGTTTGTGTGTGACCTCGCCCCTCTCTCTCTTTTTTTCTCCTTATTGTGGTTGGTAAAGTGGGCTTTATGCCATCCAGGGGAATCTACACACATGGGTTTACTTTTTATTAGATAAATAGGTTTCAACTTCTATTTCTTTTACTTTATTTTCTTTCTACTTCAAGAGATTATTAATAAACTTTATAAAATATAATACTTAGAGTTATTGGATATTAATTTAAATCTTACAAGGGGAATTGGGGCAGGGTTAAATTTGTAATGTCTTTCAGGAGGTGATCAGTGGATACTCTCAATTTCTACTTTCCCCTCTTTTGTCAAGAATATCAGGGCTATTCTCCCTGGTAATTTCTTGCAATATGGTGTCCAGGTTCTTTTTTCGATAATGGATTTTAGGCAATCCAATGATTCTTAAGTTATCTCTCCTGGATCTATTTTCCAAATCTGTTCTTTTTTTCAGTGAGATACTTCAGATTTTCTTCTATTCTTTAATTCTTTTGAATTCATTTTATTTTTTCCTAAAATCTTAGGGAGTCTTTAGTCTCCATTTGTCTAATTCTCTTTATACGGTACTATTTTCTTGTCTGAGGTTTTGTACTTCTTTCTGGAGAGAAATAATTTTTTTGTTTGAGGTTTTATACTTCCTTTTTTAGGTTTCTCATTTCCTCTCACAATTTTCGTTCTACTTCTCTCATTTATTTTGTGATCCTCTTTTGAAGCTCTTATAGGAATTCATTTGGGGCCTGAAAACCTTTCATATTCTCCTTTGAGGCTTCACAGATTTCCATTTTCAAATTGTCATCCTCTTCTGAGCCTCTATCTTGATCTTTCCTGGGGGTTAAATAGTTTTTCAGGATCAAGCTCCTTCTTTGTCTTTTGTTCATTTGAGGCTTTTTTCATGACCTTGCCTATATGTTGAAGCTTGGCTCCACTCCTTGGGTGAAGGGAGTTGTGTAATTTCTAACATCAGGAACACAAATAAGGAAAATTAACTTTCCAAGCCAAAAAGAAATAGATTTATTGCAAGAGGTCTCACAATAAAGCTGGACTTTTGGTCAAGACCAAAAGATACAGAGTACTGTGAGAGACCTTCCTATATACCCCCCAAAGAATATCACAATTTATATAACAAGTTAAAAATAATCCAAGAACATGTTTAAAATAGAGTTAGATGATGATGACTTGAAAGTCACTTGATATGTGAACTGGAAAGACCTCCAGGAAATGATGCAGAGTGAAAGAAGCAGAACCAGGAGAATCTTATACATAGAGACAGATACACTATGGCACAATCAAATGTAATGGCAATAATCCAGGGAAATTCTGAGGAATTTAGGAGAAAGAATGCTATTCACATCTAGAGAAAGAACTATGGAAGTAGAAACACAGAAGAAAAACTGCTTGATCACATGGTTTGATGGGGATATGATCGGGGATGTAGACTCTAAGCAATCACCCTAATGCAAATATTAATAATGTGAAAATAGGTCTTAATCAATGACACATGTAAAACCCAGTGGAATTGCTCGTTGACTACAGGAGGGGATTGGGAGGAGAGGGAAAGAACATGAATCATGGAACTATGGAAAAATATTCTAAATTAATTAATTAAATAAAGAATTTTTTTAAAAAGAAAGAAAGTCACTTGATAGACAAGGGGGAATTGGGAGAGTCAGGACTAGTGACACAAATGATAAGAGTGGGTGGTTTTAGGTGGTACCAGGCTTTGAACCCAGGGTAAGGCCTAGTGAAGTATACTGGGTCACAAGTTCAAGAACATAATTATTGCTGAGGGTGCGTGATATAGCAATTTTGAAGGCTAAGGCCCAAAACTGAAGCCTATACTAACAATGATTACCTATACTAAAGCATTTATTAATTCAAAACCTTAAAAACTTACACTAAAATAATCACAAAAGGCCTATTAAATCATCAGTAATGCTAACATCAGTTACCTATCTTTGAATTATAATTATGATTAACTTAATAGTACTGCTAACATTAAAATCTAATCCTCATATAAGGGGGAGGGGACTTTTCACTTACAGATTTTTCTCCCAAGCTTCTACTATGGTCTATTCTAGCACCCTGAGGTCAGCATGTCTGTCTCTTAGATTGTGGAATGAACACTTCTGGGTGGGGTGACCCGTTTGATTTATTATGGGGAGGCCTCTAGCTGTTCAGTTGATTTATTGCTTATGCTGGATCACAGTGTGTTCTACATTCTCTTGCCATGGCTGGATCTTGTTGATCTCAGCTTCTTCCCCTGCCATGTGTGCTGGATTGCCCTCAAGTTCCATCCCAGGATACTGGACTGTGTTCTCCCCTCCTACTGGAGCAAGATGGGCCCTCCTTGTCCCTCCACACTGACCTAGACTGGAATACTACTTTACTAGGTCTCCAGTTGGTTCAAGATCCATTTTGAGAAGTATATGAGGGTTTGTGGTTGTCTGGAGGTAGGTTAGGGAAGCCTAGAGTATTACTTACTCTGCCATCTTGGCTCCAGGGAGATGAAGTTGATGAATCATTTTTAATGTATAAAAATCTATCTCCCCCTGTATTTGGGGTCTGGTGCCAAAGCTGAAGAAGGTGACTGGTTTCAATTAGTTAGTAAATTGGCATGTATTGATTAATAAATATATATACTCAGAAACTCAAACCTTTTTTTCCTCAGTCATTTCATCTTTCATCCATCACACCTTTTGATAAATCTTTCTGTCTAAAAGCTAATCTGTTAGTGGCTAAGCAGAACTGGGATACAAGGAACAATTCCTATTTATTAAGAAATCAACATTGATAGCACCTATAGCCATTTGCAGAGAACCCCAGTACCATCCCTTTCACTCTATTAAGCATACCAAAGATTCCTGCCAAAGGAGTTAGGTGTAACATACCTGGATTTCCAGGAAGTGGGGGCTCATCTCAGGTGTCATCTTTGAAAGCCACATTTTGAGTGTTTTAACCACTCCACTGGTAAACATGTGTGGGAGTCTAGGATCAGAACAAAAATCTCAGTGGAGTCAACTTATGGAATTCCTAATTCATGCTTACAACTCCATCAAGAATAATGTCTTAGACCACACCATAGTTGCTGAATTTTGGAAAAGAACCATATTTGCCTATTGAATTGTCTTTTAGAGTCTCTAAGAACTGACAATCTAGATACATTCACAATCAGTACAACTTGGCTGAAAGAAAAACTGAAAGAAGCTTACTACTTCTCTACAACTTTAACTCAGAAAAGAGGTGGCAGAAACAAATGATGGAATGATGCCCCCAAAATAATGGCATAACTTTGAACAAGAAGAGAGTTCGGCTAAGGAAACTTGGCATTCATGAAATACACAAGTTAGCAGACCAGTGGAAATCAACTCTATGTCTAGCTCTGGAAAGATGGGTCACTTACCTGTTTACAAGGTAGCCCAGAAACTAGCAAAAACCCTTTAAAGAAAACTCACCACAACCACTTGTTGCCTAAATGTGAGCTTTCCTGGACTCCCTGAGAAGCAGGTAGAAACTGATGGACATATACGGAAGCAGTCTCTAAGCAAAAGAGAATGTCTAGGACACAAGGTCCAAAAGCAAAAGGTACCCAAAGATATCTCAAGACTACTTCTGGAAAGAACCCTCAAGCCACAGGGAATAGGACAAAGGAGAAAAAAAAGAGAATAACCTAAGATGACAGTATTCATAGAGAGAAAGTGTGCCATCTGGTGGCCTTACAATTTAACTAATAGTTCTTTCTAATTATGTGCTAAGCTGAATTGTTTCTATGCTATGAAGGAATGAATGTTGCTGTCACATGCCACTGCTCTCTGAAGACTGGTGCCCTGGTTCAAATCTCCAATTGTTTTGTCCTATTTACAGCTCTGGAAGGAACTGAGAAACTAACTAAAACATCTCCTAAGCTGGACTAGGCTGGACTCTAACTATACCTGTAATGTACTTATCTATACTATCTTGTATCTGTGTAAAGCAAAAGGTCTTTTCAGCTGGTTCAGACCACCAAGTTCAGGATAACTGGTGCCCCCTACCTCCAGATCTTCATATCGAAACCTTATTAGATTCTGAAATAGCACCTAGCACATAGCAGATGCTTAATAAATGTTTGTGTGATATTGCTGCTAACTCACTTGCCCTTCTATACTAGGGGTAGTTTAGTGAAAAAAGCACAGGTATCTATTTTTTATGATGTAAGTATATGTAATAGACATATATTATCTATGAGTACTTAGTTACTTAGATTTGGGGGATAGAATGTGCTCCCTTTTCTTTTTTTTCTTGAGTCTTTTATATTTCCTTGGTTTTTGTAATTTCAAAAATTAAGGGTTTTTTCCCTTCCTTAGTCATAAAGTCAGATCATTAGCTTGTGCCAACTCAAGAACTACCAAGATGCCCTGAAAAACTTAATCACCTTCTTTGAACACTGTTAAGAAATCTACCATAATTGTCCTCAGCTTTCAGATCTCCCACCTCATGTCCTAGTTCCCCTTGACCAATTACCCTTTGTCCTCCCATGTGTAACCCTTTTAAGACAATTATTTCCTCAATTTGAAGGCCTGAGGGTAAGGTGTCCTATACCTCAGTTCCATGCTCTGTACCCCATACTAGCCCTGACCTAAAGGGTTAGGATTGTCATGAGCACAAACCATTGAACTATAGTTAATGGGATCTCATGACTCAGTCCCAAGGAATTTGTTCCTTTGAATATAAGTTTCAACAGAAACTTGAAAAAATTCATCATAATCTCCCATTCTCAGAATCCAGGACTCATGAATGCTTCTGTGATACCACAGCTTATCTAAAGGCAAGGAAGTGCTGTGTAATGGAATGATTAGTGATCTTAAGATCTAAGGACTCATGCATAAATCATATCTCTGTGATGCAAGACAACTTCCTTGTGTTTCAGTTCCTACAACTGCCAAATGGAATCCATTTTTCTATTATCAACATATCAACATCATAACTTTTTTGTTTGTTTTTATTTTTTCATAACTTTTTTTACAAAACTAGTAATTTATAAATCTTAAAGTTTTATATTAATGTATGTTATTTTTATCATTGTACCCTATCATCCCACTCATTCTACCAACCAGCTAATGCCCCCTTCAAGTTTCTCCCTTCTATCACGTCATGCCACCCAACTTAGCCTGTGGGATAAAACACAGGTCTTTGCCTTTTTCTTTACATTGGTATCTAGAAACAATTCAAAATTCTAGACTATTTTAAGGACTTACTACAAAGCACTACAGAGAAAATGTAAACACAATAAAATAACAAATCAAAAAAAGAAATGCTACAATTTTCAATTGTCTTTATTAACTCCAACCTGCTATGCAAACCATAAGGAGCCATCTTTTATTCTTTCTTAGATTCCTTTTAGACAGACCTCATTTGGCTAGAATTTATGTTCTGTCAGTTGGATTAACTTTGAATGGAGTATTAGACAGGTTTCTAGCAGATGGATTCAGTTTGAGTGCTCAGTACACCTAAAATCCATTTCTCTAATCCTATACTAGTCTGAGTTCTACAGTAGGTTCCCCACCTTGATATACCCCACATTCCCTGGCAAGTCTTTCTTTGGGACTTTTGGACTGCAAGGAATTTTATCTTACTATCTCTTCCTTATACTCCCTTAAAGGAGTATGAAATCCCAGGAGAAAGAGGCATGAGAGAAGACTGGGAAGAGCATGACCATGGATCATAGGGAAATAAAAGCCTTGCCCTTTGCAACTTAAGGGGGAAAACTATTCTCTCTCTGGTTCTTAAATTTTCCTTCCCAGGATTACAAGCCTTTTTTTCTGATTTAGTAATGTTCTCTGCCCTTATCTATGTTTCTCTCTGTGTCTCTCTGTCTCTCAGTCACTTAGTCTTCTGTCTCTATCTCTGTTTCTATCTCTGTTTCTATCTCTCTGTGACTGTGTCTGTCTGTCTCTCTATCTCTTTGTAGTTATTGTCTCCATCCCTTATAATGAGGTTACCTTTTGCTCTTATTACTTTGGGTTGGCATCTGGGTCTTCTCCTCTGGAGCCCACCTGGAACAGTAAGATGAGAGAAAACATCTTTAATTTCATCTTTTGTTCTTGGCATTCTTATGTAGTAACTGGGAGGGACTGGAGAAGTCAGAAGAAAGAAAGAAGAAAAAGATGATACAGTGAAGTTATAGCCACTAAGAAATAGAGGGAATTCAGAATTCAGAAGAAGGGAAATGAGCACAAAATGTGCTCTAGAAATCTTTCCATTTAATAGAGAAAGAGTAAAAGGGTTGCTCCATATTATAATAGGATCTGTGGACAGGGAACTTTGGTGGAAGGAACAGAAAGATATAGGATGTGGATGGATGGGATAATAACCAAATGCAAGGGCATCTCTTCCATTATTTCCAATTTTACAACCTGTCTCCCAAACTCATGAGGACTGAGATCTCAAAATTCTATTCAGATGGGGAAAAGGGAGATGTATCTAAAATAAACCAAAGATCTGTGGCATCAAAGAACTAGAAACAAAATACAGTAGATGTCCATTGGCAGGGAAATTACTTTTTAAACATGGCAAATGAATAATATATATTACTGAGCTGTAAGAAACACTGAATAAGATCAATATGGAAAAACATGGAAAGAAATACATGCTTTGATACAAAATGAAGTAAAGTCAGGAAAATAATGCAATATCTATAAGAATTTAAATAGATAAAAACATTAACAAAATAACAAAAGATGAATGATACAAATTTATAAAGAATAAGTTTAACCCCAAAAGAAAAATCTGAGAATACCACTATTCCTTTGCACAGATGGGAGGAGGGGTGTGAAACATTGCATACAATGTAATTTTTTTCAAAGCATTGATTTTTTTTCCTGAATTAATTTTTCTTTTCTTCCTCTTCACTTTTTCTTTTGGGTGGGGGAAGAATTTTATATAATAAGGGATGGTTCTGGAAGAAACCCAGGGAAAATTTTAGGTGATGTAAAAACAAACTACATCAATAAAAATCTACTTCAAAAAATACTCACTAATGTGTCTGTACAAAGATTTATCTGGTGAATTTTACTTTCTTAGACATAGATTTTCAGACATTAGATTTAGATTTGAAAGGGGTCTTAGCAATTCTCTAGTCCAATAGTCTGATTCTTTACATGCAATTCAATTAAACAAACATTTATTTAGCAATACTATGTACAAGTTACTATGTCGGTACTGGGACTACAAAGGCAACACGTGGAGCTAACATTCTAGGAGTGTGTGTGCATATATTCACATATATACACAATGGTACCTTGGTATTCATCATTAGTTTGTTCCAGAAATGAAATTGAGAACCTAAAAAGTCGAGTACCAAATTATTTTTCCCCATAAGGAATAATGCAAATTGCATTAATTCTTTCAAGATAACCAGAAAACCCAGATTTTATAAGGCATTACATGCATCAATGGAGTTGTATTTTACTAAATAAACATTAATGATATATAGTTATAAGTAAAAAATAATTAGATTAAATAAAATAAATTTAACTTAATTTTATATTGAGAGGCGATAGTGGGGAAGAGAAAAGTTATTGTCTGGAAGAGGAGCCCCCTTCCATAATATCTCAGGGAAACTACTGTTTTGGAGTTTTTTCTCTCACTTTTCTGTCCTTTATCACCACCAAACACTGCTCAAGATTCATCACATATAAGCTTCACAAGAAATTCATCCAGTGATGGGGTTTCTTTCTCTGTATTTCAAAAAATTCCTCTAATATGGGAAATGGTCTGATCATTTAACAAATTTTTAATTCTGCTTGTTAAAGCTTTATCAGGATCATAGTTTTAAACAAAGTTTTGCATTTCTACCTATTTTTAACACATTTCCTTGAATAGTGAAGTGGGGACGTGCTCCTTTGCCTCCTTACCTGAAGAACTACCCCCCCCACCCCACCCCCGCCACAGCCATTGCTACTCCTGTAAAAAGGTAAGGGAAAACCCCATGTTGTTGATATAAATGACTGGTCAAGTGGTTTGAGTAACTTGACTTGTCAGGGTATTCCCTCCTTTAGAACAGAAAGCAAATGGCTACCCTCTGTCACTGTCTGTTACATTGGTGAGTAAGGTGATGCAACAGCCTTTGTCAGAATGGAGAATACTTCAGGAGAAAGGAATAGATGTTCGGCTAGGGAATTTTGCTTTAACCTAGCCCCCCTTTAGTATCCTCCTCTGGACAGAGCTGCTGCCAGAGGGAGAGCAATGGCAGGCAACACAGGAGGTTTGACTTTTACCTGAGTCTGTGAGAGCTCTCCCTCTGAGGAACAAAACCTCCACCCACCAGTCACCCTTTGAGATCATCTTCTGTTAATAAATCTGACTGTTTTCCTAAAAGTCGGTTGAAAGTTTATTACAAGGTTTCAAGAGACAAGGATTGGGGAAAGAGGGTAATAAGGGTTCCCTCTCTGAAGGTAATGGTCAGTAGTTCAAGTCTTCCAGCCCTCGGCTAAAAGCCCCAACCTGGCCTGAGCCACTTTTATCTGAGGATGAAATCTGTTATGGCTAATCTAGGCTAAATATGAAAGAGTACAGTCTCTAGAATTAGCTGTTAGGGGCGAGCTTCAGGTGGCCCCTTTGAGGCAACTGGCCATTGATCTGGTTTACACAGATATTCCCTCAGTCTAGTATAGGAAGATGTCTTCAAGCTAATGATTTCTTTGAGCTGTTGGGAATCACAGCTATAGGGGAAATTTCCAGTCCTCCAAAAGTCTCTGGGAGCTAGTTCTCCTCTCGAGTCCAAGACCAGACTTTTCCTCAAAAGTCAGTTAAGTTTCCCAGCAGCCTCTTGCTTGAGGGTTCTAAATGACCTTTGGCCCCTTCTCACTACCTCCTGCATTCCATGGCATATGTGTGTCAGAAATCCATTCCGTCACTCCTCGGTGTTGAGCTCTTCTTTATGCTCCTTACTAACTGCTTCACATCATCACCATAGGATAGGGAAATAACTGGGTGCCAGACAAACTGGGGACACTCCCACACCTCCCAAAGGGAAGAACTGACAAGTAAACCAAGTAAACACAGAATAATAACAAGTAAGGGATGTGAGGGTTGGGGAATGGCAGTTTGTCAGTTAACTGTCAAACTTATCAGCCAGGGAATGGCACAGATATAATTTAGCTTCAGGTTGCGGGAGCTTTATGGCATGGAGGAATCAGGAAGTACAAAAAAGTGGTTTAATGATGTTATACTTAAAGGATAGGTAATGAGGGAAAGGTCTCACTAACTCTTATCAACTATAAGTAAACTCAAGGGTTGAAAGGTGGGACATACTACACTAACACGAAAGCAGTCGGTTAGGACAAGCTGGCTGGTCAGAAGGGAAAAAGAGGTTTCTCACGGATGAGTCTACTTCAGCTCCACAGATGATCATAGCTTTCACAGGAACTCAGGTGTCACAGCAGTTAATCCACAAGGTATATCAGTGATTCCCAAAGTGGGCGTCACCACCCCCTGGTGGGTGCTGCAGCAATCCAGGGGAACGGTGATGGCCACAGGTGCAAATATCTTTCCTCATTGCTATTAAAATTTTTAAAAAAATTAATTTCCAGGGGGTGCTAAGTAATATTTTTTCTGGAAAGGGGGTAGTAGGCCAAAAAAGTTTGGGAACTACTGGGGTAAATGAAGTCAAGAAGATGAAGTCATCTGCATGGCCACCACAATCACCAATTTGATCTTCCTTCCCTGGATAGATGTTTCTTGCTGGAGACAATCCACTTTTCCCAGGCTCTTCACTTGAACAGTTAAGCCAACCAACCCAACTGCCATTAGCCACAGAGTCACTCAGGAAAAGTTTCCCTTCTCTTACCACTGTTCCATGATTGGAATTTCCAGGTCTTGCCTGACAGCTCAGGCTGCTGCTACCTTATGCTCCTTACTTTAAAGCCTAATTTCCTCATAACAGGACCCACAGACTGACCCAGAGTCACAATATGCTCCACAGTTTGTGTAGGCTCAGTGTCCAAGCCTTTAAAAATGCTGTTGAGTTATTATACCTTCTGGACATAACTTCCTCCAGGTAGAGTTCAGGGTCCTGTAAGAGACTTCCCCCCAAGCTTTATCAATAAGATTAAGGCAGTGAGGATATTGAAATGATTCTTCCAGAATTTACAGAGTCAAGTGAGATAAAAAACTATCTCAAATATGTCATAAAAGTCACAAAAAGTGAACACAAGATCGAGCAAGGTTCTGCACTGTAAAATGGCTATATAGAGACTAACACATGATACTTCATTTCAACTGGAGTGAGCATATGCTTCTCAAGATCAAGATGCTAACAACTTCTAGCAAGCACATCAAGTGCCAAGCAAATGACAATTTTTTTGCATCAAAATACATCAAATACAGCCTCAGCCACTTCCCAGCTGTGTGACCCTGGGCAAGTCACTTGACCCCCATTGCCCACCCTTACCAATCTTCCACCTATGAGACAATACACCGAAGTACAAGGGTTTAAAAAAAAATACATCAAATACCAAATTTGAAAGTTCAAAAACCATCTGAAAATCAAATTCTGAAGCCATCAAGTACTAAGGTTTGCCTATACACACATATACACCCACAAATAAAATTATCTATAAATCAATACAAAATAATTTCAAGAGAGTGAGAAAGCTAATCATCGGTCAGATTAAAAAAGATCTTATGTAGGAGGTAGCACCTTATCTGTTTAATGATCTCAGTTGTGTTCAATTCTTCCTGGGTTCATTTGGGGTTTTCTTGGCAAAGATACTAGAACAGTCTCCCATTTCCTTCTGCAATTCATTTTGCAGATAAGGAAACTGAGGCAAATAAAGTTAAGAGGCTTGCCAAGGGTCACACAACTAGTAAGTGTCTGGGGTCACATCTGAACTCAAATCTTCCTGATTGCAGGCCCAGCACTCTATCTACTGCACTATTTAACTAGTTAGGTTGTTCAGTGGGAAGCACAAGCAAGCAAGACGGTTTTGAATGAAAAGCATGTAATTTCTTATATGTTTTTAAATATTTATTACATATTTAATTTTTAAAGTAAGCATTGTAAAAGAGATTCACATTTTCACAGAAAATCCTCTTTTCATGTTCTGTTGTTCTTATGGATTTAAAATTTTCATTTTTTTTATTCCAGTCATAAATTTACACATAAGTTTTCCAAGATTACATGATTCATGTCCTCCTTTCCCTTTTCCCTCCCCCTTCCCACAATTAACAAGTAATTCACCTGGGTTATACATGTATTATCTCTTAAAACATATTTCCATATTATTCATTTTTGTAAGAGTAATCTTATAAAACCAAAACCCTAAATCATATACTCAAATAAAAAAGTAATAAATCACATGTTTTCAACTGCATTTCTACTCCAACAGTCTTTCTTTAGATGTGGATAGCATTCTTTCTTATCAATCCCTATTGTCAGGGATCATTGCATTGCTATTAGTAGCACTTGATCATTCCATAATGTTTCAGTTACTGTGTGTAATGTTCTCCTGGTTCTGCTTATTTCACTCTGCATAAGTTGATGTAGTTCTTCCCGGTTCTTTCTGAAATCATTCTGTTCATCATTCTTTGTAGAGCAATAGTATTCCATCACCATCATAGACTGCAATTTGTTCAACAATTCCACAATTTAGGAACATCCCTTTAGTTTCAAATTCTTTGCCATTACAAAAAACACAGCTATAAATATTTTTGTGGAAACAGGTCCTTTCCCATCTTTTTTATCTCTTTGGAATACAGACCTAGTAGTCATATTGCTGGATCAAAAGATATGCATTCTTTTAAAACCTTTGGGCATATGTTCAAATTGTCTTCCAGAATGGTTGAATCAATTCACAACTCCCCCAGCAATGCATTAGAGCCCCAATATTGCCATATCCTCTCCAAAATTTATTATTTTTCTTTACTGTCATATTGGTCAGGCTGCTAAGTATAAGGTGGTACCTCAAAGTTGTTTTTATTTGCATGTATCTAATCAAGAAGGATTTAGAACATTTTCTCATATGATTATTGATAGCATTGATTTCTTCTTCTTAAAACTGCCTATTCATATCCTTTGACCATTTATCAGTTAGGGAATGACTTGGTTTCTTATAAATTTGATTTAGTTCTTTATATTTTTGAGAAATAAGACCTTTATCAGAGAAATTTGTTATAAAAATTTTTCCCAATTTCTTGCTTCCCTTCTAATCTTGGTTGCATTGGTTTTGTTTGTGCAAAAACTTTTTAATTTAATATAATCAAAATTATTCGTTTTACATCTTGTAATGTTCTCTATCTCTTCTTTGGTCTTAAATTCTTCCCTTCTCCATAGATCTGACAGGGAGACAATTCTATGTTCACCTAATTTACTTATAATGTCACTCTTGGTGTTTATGTCATATGTCCATTTGAATTTATTTTGGTATTAGGTATGAGATATCTAACCAAACCTAATTTTTGACATACTGTTTTCCAGTTTTCCCAGCAGTTTTTGACAAATAATGAAAAACCTGGGATCTTTGGGATTATCAAAGACTAGAGTGCTGAGGTCATTTAGTACTTGTCTATTCCATTGATCCACTCTTCCATTTCTTAGCCAGTACCAGCATGTTTTGATGATTACTGCTTTATAGTACAGTTTAAGATCTGGCACTGCTAGTCTTCCAGCCATCAAGCTTTTTTTTCATTAGTTTTCTTGATGTTCTTTACCTTTTGTTCTTCCAAATGAATTTTGTTATTATTTTTTCTAGTTCTATAAAAGCTTTTTTAGTAGTTTGATAAGGTCTGGCACTGAACAAGTAAATTAATTTAGGTAGGATTGTCATTTTTATTATATTAACTGATCCTACGCATGAGCAATTAATGTTTTTCCAATTGCTTAGATCTAACTTTATTTGTGTGAAAAGGTTTTGTAATTGTGTTCATATAATTCCTGCATTTATCTTGACATACAGAATGCCAAATATTTTATATTGTTAAAAATGATTTTTTATTAAAAAACCTTTACCTTCCATCTTGGAATCAATACTGTGTATTGACTCCAAGGTAGAAGAATGGTAAAGACTAGGCAATGGGGGTTAAGTGACTTGCCCAGGGTCATACAGCTGGAAAATGTCTAAGGCCAGATTTGAACCTAGGACCTCTGATCTTTAGATCTGGCTCTCAATCCACTGAACTACCCAGCTGCCCCTCTAGAGTGATTTTAAATGGGGTTTGTATTTCTAACTCTTGCTGCTAAGTTTTGTTAGAAATATATAGAAATGCTGATGATTTGTGTGGGTTTGTTTTGTATCCTGCAACTTTGCTAAAGTTATTCATTATTTCCACTAGCTTTTTAGTTGATTTTTTTAGGATTCTCCAAGTATGCCATCATTTCATCCTCAAAGAGTCATAGTTTAGTTTCCTCATTGCCTACTTTAATTCCTTCCATTTCTTTTTCTTCCCTAATTGCTATAGTTAACATTTCTAGTACAATATAAAATAATAGTGGTGATAATGGGCATACTTCTTTACTCTTGTTCTTATTGGGAAGACTTCTAACTTACCCCCATTGCAGATGATACTTGCTGATGGTTATATATATATATATATATATATATTTTAAACCCATGTACTTCGGTATATTGTCTCATTGGTGGAAGAGGTCAAGTGACTTGCCCAGGGTCACACAGCTGGGAAGTGGCTGAGGCCGGGTTTGAACCTAGGACCTCCTGTCTCTAGGCCTGACTCTCACTCCACTGAGCTACCCAGCTGCCCCCTTGCTGATGGTTTTAAATAAATACTACTTTTTTTTTTAAGAAAGACCCTTTTTTCCCTATGCTTTCTAGTGTTTTCAGTAGGAATGGGTGTCATATTGCCAAAGGTTTTTCTCACATTTATTGAGATAATCATGTATTTCTTGTTAGTTTTGTTATTAATATGGTAAATTATACTGATGGTTTTCCTAATATTAAAACAGTCTTGCATTCCTGGCATAAATCCCACCCGGTCATAATGAATAAGCCTTGTGATATATTACTATAGTCTCTTGGCTAGTATTTTATTTAAGATTTTTGCACCTATGTTCATTAAAGAGATTGGTCTATAATTTTCTTTCTCTCTTTTTGGACTTCCTGGCATAGGTATACCATATTTGTGTCATAAAAAAATTTTTGTATGACTCCTTCTTTGCTTATTTTGTTGAATATTTTGTATAATGTTGGATTTAATTTCTCTTTAAATGTTTGATAGAATTCACTTGTGAATCAATCTTGCCCTGTGGATTTTTTCTTCAAGAGTTCATTGGTGATTTGTTTAATTTCTTTTGCTGGGATGGGATTATTGAAGTAGTCTATGTCCTCTTTTGTTAATCTAAGCAGTGGATATTTTTGTAAATAGTCATCTATTCCACCCAGATTATCAGATTTATTGTCATATGATTGGGCAAAATGATTCCTAATAATTGCCTTAATTTCATTTTCATTAGAGATGAAATCACTTTTTTCATTTTTTATACTGGTAGTTTGAGTCTCTTCTTTATTTATTTTAATCAAATTAAGCAATTCTTTATTTTATTTGTTTTTGCTTGGTTCAATAATTCTTTTACTTTCAATATTATTAATTTCTCCTTTGATTTATAGGCTTTCCAATTTAGTCTTTAACTGGGGATTATTAATTTGTTCTTTTTCTAGTTTTTTAAGTTGCATGCCCAATTTATTCAGCTTCTCTTTCTCTATTTTGTTGATATTTGCACTAAGGAATATAAATTTTATCCTGAAAACTATTTTGGCTCTATCCCATGTATTTTCATATGTTTTTTCCTCACTGTCATGCTCCTCAATGAAATCAGTGATTGTTTCTGATTTGTTCTTGGACCCACCAGTTTTGAAGAATTAAGTTATTTAGTTTCCAATGAGTTTTTAAACTAGAACTCTCAATTTTCCTCTCAATAAGCCCTTATTCATTATAATTTTTATTGCATTAGGATCTGAAAGAGTTGCATTTATTATTTCTGATTTTCTGCATTTGGTTGTGATGTCTTTATGCCCTACTACATTGTAAATATTTGTATATGTACCATGTGATGCTGAGAAGAAGGTATATACCTTATTATCCCTATTCAATTTTCTCCAGATATCTTTTAACTCTAACTTTTCTAAAATTGTATTCACTTCCCTTATTTCTTTCTTATTAAATTTTTTGGCTAGATTTATGTAGTTCTGATAGGAGAAGGTTAAGGTCCCCCACTAGTATAGTTTTCCTATCTATTTCCCTCTGTAGGATTTTTAATAGCAGCCATGTTGGATCAAGCTTGACTGCCAGTTACCTGAATAGAATCAGAATGAACTGTGGCATGAGCCTGGTGTGAGCCAAGGGGCAGTTGGAAACTGCCTATATAAGGGGCAAACCTGAACCAATCCTGGTCTCAATCCTGAGATACAACTGGGAAGGAGGGAGGTGGTTTAGGTTCAGGCTAGGGCAGAGTATATTCTGATATTAGTCTCACCCTTTATCAAATAGAAATATATTCAACTGTATTAACTTCAGTTCCTTGATATCTCAATCTCAATCTCAAAATGATATTGAAATCATCACGAAGATTTATTCAAACAACCAAACTAACATCTGCTAGACAAAACTTTAGTCAAAGAGTCAGGCCAAGGCCTGACTAGGTTATCAAGCCATCCAAAGGCTCCTGAACATCAGTCAAATTATCTGGGAGATTTGACAATTATCAACCTACTTAGACTTAAATTAGAAACCCTATTCCCACTTTCCTTCATCATCCCATTTCCCATCACCTATTTTACCGACATTAAACCCATTTCCAAAGAAGCCATTTGCTAACCTGTCTGTGATATCTCAAGATTCCAAAGAGGGTATCAGTTGGGATTCATTATGGCTGTTAGGAAAATATTAAAGTTATTAATTCTTAAACGTCTTCTGAGTTAATCCACAGTCAGAACCAGTTACTTAAACTAATTAGTTTTTTTAACTCTACCACACAAGCCTATTAGTCTAGTTAATTAAAAGAACACTTCTCTTTTTTTATTATTTTTTTTAACTCTTAACTTCTGTATTGGCTCCTAGGTGGAAGAGCGGTAAGGGTGGGCAGTGGGGGTCAAGTGACTTGCCCAGGGTCACACAGCTGGGAAGTGTCTGAGGCCGGATTTGAACCTAGGACCTCCCGTCTCTAAAAAGAACACTTCTTATCTTCATTTGTTGCTTAGAGATTTAGTGAGAACTAATCAGCTATATTCACCAATCAACTGATTCTTCATTTCCTAGCTGCAGTACCAATCAGCAGTCAGAAAGCTATCTAACTATTAGAATAAGGAGATTCAACACCTTTTCTTTACTATGCCTAACTGCACTTGAGGTTGGCCTTTTGGGATCATTATTTACACTTGTGACCCATTAGGATCAATACCCCCAAGGAATCATCTTAACAGTTTAGGAAATTATCCTAACAATTATCCAATACATTATCATAACAGTTCCCCAAATCATCATAACAGTTTTTGGCTGAGTCAGCTACTTGGAATAAGAACCTAAAAGAGATTGGGAAAGATGGCAGCAGGAAGGATGATGTTTATCATCTCCAGCTTTTCTCTAGTGCAATATACTGTCAACCAGGGAGCTTACACACTCTGTATACAAACAATACCACAGTATTTACTAAGCTCCTTAACTTTATTCCAAGCTTAAATCAAATGGAAGTCTTGGATAAAGAACAAGATAGGGATTTACATTGTAGCAACTTGTTAATAGCACATGTAACCCAAGAGTTGGAACTAAGTCCCATTATACAAAGCAAACCCAATAAGACTACAGTAGCAAATAGCAGTATTCAAACTCCAGATGAAAGAAGTTTTGAGAGTTCCAAGAGTGACACACTGTTCATTCACCTAGAAACAGAAAGACCTAAGAGTCAATATAATAATGAGAGAAAACCAATTTCAAGATTAAATCCACACGCAAATGAATACAGCTTGAGTGAGGAAAGAATCAGGATGGAAAGTGAAATATCAAGTAGTAACATCAGTTGTGTCAACTCAAAGAAAGAAGTTTCTAGTAGTCTGCTTGAGTGTCAAAAAGCATTAGAACTGGAGAGTGAACAAACTCATGTCTTAGAGACAGAGCAATATCTACATGAGACAGAAGTCATCAAACCTGAGTCATAGGGATAGATACTGTTTCTATAAACAATGACCATAAAGTCAATGAATCAACAACCAAAATTTTTAGGCAAGGAAACACTCTACCAGAGAAAAATTCTTTACCACCACAGAATTCTATGAGCTCAAGCAACTTTACCATAGAAACTCAGAACTCTGTCAAGTTACCAGAGGCTTGGTTTCAGTCTGGGTTTAAGTCACTGCAAGAATGTGCTAAGGCAAAGATAATGTCAGAAGATCAAACAGGGATTTATGAATTATCACCACTTACTAACTACACTCATGGAGTGGAAATAGATATAAGCCATATGCAAGACTGGATCACATCTATACAGACACTGTCCTTTGAGGAGACACACAAATGCCACTTATCCCAATTACACCAAATAGGGATAATGAACCTTTGATTTCAATAAGGATAGGAGATCAAATCTATTCGGTAATGGTAGATGCAGGAGCGGCTCATTCTGTGGTTCAAGTAGCTCCAGAAGGAAGTCAAATAGAGGGCACATTAAAAGTTCATGGTGCTACAGAATTGGCAGGACCTGTACCAAAATTAAAAGCCAAAATTATAAAAATAGGCCCACATTCCCTAGAACACACATTTTTTATTAATGTCATCATGCCCATCCAACCTCATTGGAAGAGATCTTTTATGTAAACTAGTGGCAACTGTCCAATGTGATCCCAGTGGCAAGATGTTTCTCCATTTGCCAAAAAGATCTCTGAAAATCATCCAATACTATTTTTAGACCAAATAGAGGAGGAATCAGAACAACAACATGAGGAAAACATATATGAGATTCCAGACACCATCCCAGATGAAATTTGGGCTAAAAATTCAATGGAGGTTGAAAGAATCCTGTCTGCTGAACCTGTCAAAATAGAAATCAAAGGAGGCATATCACCTAAGATTCCTCAGTTTAGGCTGAGTAAAGAAGCTATAAATGGAGTCAGACCAATCATTCAAAGTCTCCTGGAATAAGGCATACTAGTCCCTGGTTTCTCAGAATTCAATAAACCAATAATGCCTATCAAGAAACCAAAATTAGACTCAGAGGGGAAAACTCAGTGGAGAATAGTGCAAGATCTGAGAGCTGTCAATAATTTTGTAAAGAAGACTCATGCAGTGGTACCCAGTCCATCACAGATCATTGCTGAGATAACAGATACAGTTGGCTGGTTCACAGTGGTTGATCTGAGTTCTGCATATTCTTCAATTCCCCTGCACAGAGACAGCCAGAAGCTGTTCACCTTCTCCTGGGAGGGAAAATCACTCTTATGGACCCAAATTCTCCAGGGATTCACGGACTCAGCTTCAATTTTTTGCCAGATTTTGCAGAGAGACCTTGAATCAATCACCTTCACTGAGAGTAAAATGGTACATTATGTAGATGACATCCTACTAATGTCACCATCTGCTAATGTATGCCAAAGGGACAGCATCCATTTATTAAAGGAACTATGCAGAAAAGGTCATAAAGTATGTAAATCGAAATTACAATGGGTTAAATAGAAAGTAGAATATTTGGGCTTCGTTCTAGAGAAAGGCACAAGGAAAATTTCTCAAAAGAAGTTTGCAGATATTCAAAAGTTGAGCACACCTAGAACAAAAAAACAACTAAAAGCAATCATAGGCATAATGAGTTTCTGTAGACAATGGATACCTAGATATGACCTGATTGCAAAACCATTAACAGAGCTAACCAGGAACACTGCCACAGAACCTTTAAAGGTCAATAGAGAGTACAAGCATGCTACAGAAAAACTCAAGGCTTTAATTCTATCAGCACTAGCCTTAGGCATCCTAAATCATGAGAAGATGAGAAGCCATTCCATTTATTTATCCATGAAGACAATGCAAATTCTAGGGAATAAATTAAGGCCAATTGCATATTACAGTTTCACACTTGATCCAGTAATCCAAGGAATGCCTTCCTGCCTGAAAGTAATTGCAACAGCAGCAATAATGGTTAGAAAGTCATCAAACGTGATATTGAGAGAAGAACTCAGATTGTATTCCCCACATTAAATAGAATCAACATTGAGGAATACTAATCTGCAGGCTTTTACATCTTAAAGGCTATCTCAATATCAAGCTGTGTTACAAATGAAAACTTATCTTTCCACCAGTGCAAGAACATCAATTCAGCTACACTGATACCTGATTTGCCATTGGAGGAGGAAAGCGTTCATAACTATCAAGATACCTTGCACATTGTACAGAAGACTAGAGAAGACTTATATGATATTCACCTAGTCAATGCCGATATGACTCTATACTGATGGTTCATGCTACATGGTAAATGGGAAATGGTACACTGGCGCTGCTATGGTTACACAGACTGAAACTATGTGGTATTCAGCCTTACCATCAAATATATGCACAAGGTCCAGAACTCCTAAGACTTACAAAAACACTTGAAATAGCAAAAGACAAACATGTTAACATCTTACATATTGAAATATGCATTTGGAGTGGTACATTGTTCTGGTGAAATCTGGAAAAAACGTGGGTTTATAACCTCAATTAGAAAAGAGATTACATATAGAAAATTAACTAGTGATCTCCTGCAAGCACTTCAATTACCAGCACAAGTCTCAGTAATTCTTTACAGAAGTCATAGAAAGCTAGTAGGAACAATGGAGTTAGGCAACCACAGAGCAGACATCACAGCAAAATTTGGAACTAGATTTGGACCATATTTAGGCCTGAACTTATCCTTAGTGGATGAAACTGATTTACAAAATGCATATTTTCCATGGGAAGTGAAAGACTGGAATGAATATCTTGGAGCAAATCTAGTGAATAGCATCTGGATGTTAGCAGCCGGAAAACCCATTTTGCCTGAGAGGATTTTTTTAAATCTCTCTCTGTTATTCAATACATTAGCTATCCCTCAGAGCTTGTTCTCTTCTTGAAATTTTATGACTATACCTTCCACAGTTTCATTCATATTATCAATAAACCTATCGAAGAAGATGGAGTCAAGAACAGATCCCTGCTGCAAGTTAATAGGAAATGTTCTCCAGGTTGAAACCAAAATGCTTTGTGTCTCACATTTCTATACCTAAATAAGCTGTACAATATATCACATGCTATCTCATCTTCAAGAATAAAATAAAAGAACATGACACTGATATGCCTCTGACCTGTGGTTTGTGATATGGAGACTAATTGGATATAATTCATAGGATCTTAGCTTTAGAGCTAGAAGAGACCTTAGAGGTGATCTAGTACAACCTCTTTTTTCTTACAGACAAGAAAAATGAGATTCAGAGAGGCTAAGGAAGCTGCCCAACATCCCAGAGGGAGGGGGAAAAGGAAGGAGGAAATAAACCGATATGCCTGAGTGAGACCTCATCGCCACTAACTATAAAACACCTCGCTTCCACATTTCAGTGTAAACTTTTTGTATAGGATGGCCCTTGGGCCTCTCACCAGAGGTCTGGAGAAGTGAAGGAAGGCTTGATATAACCTAGATGTCAGGGGAGTTGCCTTACTGATAGCCTTCATCCTGCATTGGTCTAAAGATTATTACCCCCAAGGCTAGGACACTGTGTATACAACTCCTCCAGAGATGTGGCAATAATTAACACAGCATATCATTGCCATCTCTTTCCTAATCTCCATCCCCATCTACTCTACCTCCACGTGTTACATACTTTCCCTCATATGAGGTAAAATGTATCCGTAATAAAGGCAATAGTTTTAAATCTTAGTCAATTTTTGCTTCTTCTCTGGAAATTTCTAATTCCTCAAAATTAACTGAAGCAAATTGAGCCAGTATTAAATAATTGCCCTAGGGATGTAGAACCAAACGATAACTCTAGTCCAATTATCAATAATATGGAATTAGGTCTTGATCAATGATACATGTAAACCCCAGTGGAATTGTGCATCGGCTAAGAGGGGCAAGAGGGGCTTGGGGGAGAGGGAAAGAACATGAAATATGTAACTAGGGAAAATATTCAAAATAAAAAATTTTTTTAAATAATAATTGCCCTAGGGCTATATCATCCATCTTATTAGTCAGGATCAGGGAGGGAATTTACAATCAATTGAGCAGTTCCAAAATCTAGCATGGAATAGTATGACTAGTCCTCATGTAGCCATGGAAAAACCAACAGATACCATATATGACAAATGACTCTGTCACCTCCCAGGTAAAAATAGCAACCACTCTTCCTAAATTCAGCAAGTAGTTTTACCATCGATTTAATCCTTATTTCATCCCTTTGTCACTGAAAGTCATTGCCTTGAACAAGAGGAACTTATTTTTTTTAACCCCTTACCTTCTGTCTTGGAATCAAAACAGTGTAATGGTTCTAAGGTAGACAAACAGTAAGGGCTAGGCAATGAGGATTAAGTGACTTGCCCAGGGTCACCCAGCTAGGAAGTATCTGAGGCCAGTTTTGAACCCAGGACCTCTCATCTCTAGGCCTGGTTCTCAATCCACTGAGCCACCCAGCTGCCCCCATAAGGAACTTATGAATATCAAAGATCTGAACCTGCCTGAACTTTATGACACAGGAATTTGGGGTGAACATTTTAGTCCTTTCCCCCTGATTCCTAACTTTTTACTCCATATTCCAGGGCCTCCATAAAACTTTTTTTTTTATTAATGAATTTATTCCCAGGTATCTCAGCTTTTCCCTTCCCTCCCATACTATAGAAGGCTTTATCCAGCAAACAGATAAATATGTGTAGACTATGTTTTATGTTTCCATTTTTCAGTTCATTCTCTGGGGATGACATTCACAACATTCAAATATTAAATCTGTATTTTTATATACAGTTCTCTTGGTTCTACTCATTTCACACTTTATTATCTTAATGTAGTTCTTTCCAAGTTTTTTTTAATTGATCTGCTCATTGTTTTTTATGGCACAGCAGTATTCCATCACAATCATATACCACAATTTGTTTGGCCACTCCCCAGTTAATGGACTTCCCCTTCATTTCCAGTTCTTTGCCATTACAAAAACTGTTGCTATAAATGTTTTGGAATATATGGATTACTATTCTTTTTCCCTGATCTCCTTGGGAAAAAGACCTAGGAGTGGTATTGCTGACTCTAAGGGTATATTCAGTTTTGTACTTCTCTGGACTTAATTCCAAATTGCTCTCCAAAATGGTTAGATTGGT
>NC_058132.1:394006069-394034724 GCF_016433145.1 Gracilinanus agilis | reverse complement strand
TTCTCTGGACTTAATTCCAAATTGCTCTCCAAAATGGTTAGATTGGTTTAAAAAACAGTTCTACCAACAATGCATTAGTGTTTCCAGTTTTCCATATCCTTTCCAATATTTGTCTTTTTGCTCATTTGTCATTTTAGCCAATCTAATGGGTATGAATAATATTTCAGAATTGTTCAGTAGTGATTTAGAGCACTTTTTCATATATCTATATATGGCTTTGATTTTATCATCTATATCTTTTAGTCCATTTATCATTTTGGAGATGGCTCTTATTACACAATTTGACAAAGTTCTCAATATATCTTTGCTATGAGACCTCTATGAAAAATTTTCCCAAATTTTCTGCTTTCCTCCTATTCATGGCAACATTTGTTTTATTTATACAAAACCTTTTTAATTTAATATTGAAAGAGAAGGGAGAAGAGAGTAATATTGATGACTGGAAAAGAAAATGTTCATTATAGCTAGTGTGGGTAGTATGGTAGTCAAACAAGAAAAAAATTAAAGGACTCCTGTGCAACAATAAGGATTGAGTTGAGATAAATGATAGAACATTTCAGTAAAACCAGTCAGCATGGTTTCAAGAATTTTTCCAACAGCATTTAGTAGAAGTTCACAAGGTAGTTAGGATAAATAGGGTTGGAGCCTGGCAAGACATGAATAGCCAAAAGGAAAGTTACTCAAGTGTAGAGAGCCGCATATAGTTTAGAAGATTTTTAAACTAAAGATTGTGAAAATTTTAAAGAAAAACATATTTTGATAACTGTATTTGATATAATTAATTTCTTTTGTAATGCTAAGCATTTTATGTGGTAGGAAACATTATTCTAAGAAGGGGTCCATATGCCTTACCAGTCTGCTAAGGGTTCCATGATATCAAAAAAAAGATAAGAATCTCTGCTATAACTGAATGACTCAATCACATGGTCATCATATGGCCCTATGGTCATGACTTGAAGAAGACAGAGAACAATAGAAAAACTCACTGTCTTTTCAAGCACAACAAATTCAAATCCTGCCTTTGATAATTACTACCTGTGCTATCTTGAGCAATTAATTTAAGTTCTCCAGGGCCCCATTTTATCACCTCTTAAAGAAGAGAGTGGAACTAGATGATTCTAATTCATCTACATTTCTTTCTCTATACTACTTCATGGAATTAATAACCATCTGTGTGCTGATGATTCTCAGAACTAACTATCCAACTCAACCACTTCGCTGACCACCTTGAACCTTCAACTACCTTTCAGATATCTCAAACTGAATGTCCAAACTATATATCAAACTAAATATTTTCAAAATAGAACTCTTTATCTTTTCATCTAAACCTTTCTCCTACCTCCAAATTCCCCTAATATTGTAGAAGTCAATATTCTTCTCCCAGTCCCTCAGGTTCAAAACCTATGCTTTGGACTTCTCATTATATTTCACCAACAGGATCAAGGCTATTGCCAAGACCTCACCTCTGCTCCATCTCTAGCAGACACTCTCTTCTCTTTACTGACACTAGCAATCCCTCTAGTATAGGCCCTCATCTTGCTCCTCCTGGACTACTGTACGAGTCTGACAATAAGTCTTCTTGCCTAAAATCTCTCTCCATTCCAATCAGTCCTCCATATCACCTCCCCCACACTCAAAATCCAGTGGTCACCTTTTACCTCCAGGAACAAATATAGAATGCTCTATCTGGCATTCAAAGCTAACCTTATCCCCTCTTACCTTTCCAGATTTATTAAGCTTTATCCCCCCATACATACTCTGATTCAGTGACACTGGCCTTCTAGTTGTCCACAGACAAGATACTTTATTTCTTACTTCCAGGCATCCTCTCTGACTAACCCCCCTGATGCCCTTGCCTGAAATATTCTCACCTCTCTGATCCAATTGTTGACCTCTCCGGTATTCTTTAAATCCCAGCTAAAATACCATCTTTTACTGGAAGCCTTCTCTAACCCCTCTTAATCTTAGTGCCTTTTTTATTTTTAATTATTTAATTAAATAATTGATTTTAAAAATTATTTCCTATTTATCTTGTATATTGCTTGCTTTGTGTATGTATGTATGTATATATATACATATATGTGTGTATATATACACAAAAATATTCCTTTAAACTGTAAGCTTCTTGAAAACAGGGATTATTTTTTTGCCTCTTTTTATATTCCCAGCAACAGAGTATCTGACACATAGAAGGTACTTCATAAGTGTTTATTGATTGATAGATTGATTACCCTCCCCTGAAAGCCTTCTGTCTTCCAGACTTCTCTATTTATTATCTGATAGTGCCAAACTCAAGTAGAAATGGGGGTCATAAAGCCATAAGTAAGGATTTCTCCAAGCCATTTATTGACTTAGGAAACTACAAATGAATATTATCTATATTTTACTGTATTTTATTTTTATTAAATATTTTGAAATCACATTTTAATCTGGTTCAGGCTTCATGTGGATTTGTTGCAGGGCTATGCTGTAGTTAGGCAACACGTTTGTCACCTCTGCTCTAGTACACCATGCTCTCGGTCACCCAAACTCATTACCTTAGTGTCATCTTTAGCCTACCCTAAACATTCAGTCTCTTATCAACTTGTTTCTGCCTTCATAACATCTCTCCTATATGTCCCCATCTCTCTACTCACAAAACCAACACTTGAATCAAGTATTCACTGCCTCACACTTGGACTATTTCTTTCCTTTTTTTAACTCTTACTTTCTATGTTAGAATCCATACTAAGTATTAATGTTCTCGACTATGACAATACTCAGTGGAACCCAACTCTTCCTCAGTCCACCCTCAACCTCCTCCACAACCCCCACTTCCACCCCAGACTATTCCCTCTACCATTGCAAATGAGTATCCCTAGTACTGGTAAAGAAAAATTAAATAGGAAGGTTGAGCCCTTTGTAGCTCTGTTGGGGCTGTTGTGGATGGTTATATGGAATATTTCATTAGCTTCTTTCATTGTGGAACTTACCAAAATCCTAATTAAAGGATGTATTGTTGAGACATTCAATGAATGGTTATGAGCATCTAAAAAAAAGAGATCAGTAAGGGCTAAGCAACTGCAATTAAGTGGCTCACCTAGAGTCACAGAGCTAGGAAGTATCTGAAGTCAGATTTGCCACCTTGACTATTTCAATCATCTTTATCCCTATCTCCTACCTCAAGCCTTTTCCCAACCCAGTCCTTCCTCCCTTTAATCTCCAACACAATCTTTGGTTTCACCAAATGAGCCTTATATTGAATAAATTCTAGTGCCTCCTAATTATCTCCATTATCCAATGGAAATTCCTGTTTGGAATTAAAAGCCCTTTCCAACTTTACTCCTCTTTACCTTCACAATCTTCTTATAATTTAGTCCCTTTCATATATCCTAACACTGTGTTGTCAAATTCAAATACAAAACATTCCTACAAGGCACATATTGACCCAGAAAACCACAAATGATTATATATGTTGTATTGTATTTTAACTTATTTTGTTAACTATTCCCAAATACATTTTAATTTGTCTCAGCAGCACTTACCAGTATTATGGACCACAAGGTTAGGGCACCTCTGCTCTATGCTCCAATGGATACTGACTACTGGTTCTAATATGACCTTTCATCTCTGGACTCTAAGCCTTTTCACTAGTTGTCTCCCATGCCTGGAATACTTTCCCTCCTCATCTCAGCCTCCTGACTTCTCCTGTTCCCTCCAAGACTCCGCTCAAATACTACCTTCTACAGGAGCTCATCCTCAAATCTTTCCTTCCAAATATCCACAACTACTCCCAATCACACACCCCCAGATAATGTTCATTTATACTATATATAGATGTGTATATATAAATACATTACATATGTATAAGAGCCTGGCATATATGTATAATGTAAATAGGACTACATTGAATAAGTATACAGTTGTAGATATATAATATGAATGGGAAATATATGTCTGTATAAATGTATAGACTTGTGTATATATATATGAATATATACACATTTATGTGCATTTTTAAAATTTTGTCTCCCACATTAAAATCCAATCTCATTGGAGGCAGGAACAATGGTTTGTATTTCTTTGTATCCTCAGTGCTTAGCATAGTTACTATTCTAAAATGTGCTAACTAAATGCTTTATTGACCCTTAGAAAATACAAAAGACCATGAAAGGCTCATGTAATTTCAAAATGCTTTTGGAATTGGTTCATTGATGTACTCACCCAGTTTTTGGGAAGCCAATGAACTACCTGACTCTTAAAGCAAGATCCAACTATAAAAATGGCAGCCTTCAGGTCATCTTCTAGAGTCTAGGACCTAGACATATCCCTTGGAACTCTTCAAGCCCTACTGAGTCATTTATTCTCTCTCAGTCTTTAAGTAGGTAGACTGCTCTTAGCAGCTGCCCTCCTATTTCTACCTGTGTTTTCATTTCTTCCTTGTTCACCCAGTAGACTTTTCACCACTCCCACTCTCACAAGACCTTCGTAAGGACAGAAGTTAATTACCCAAATAATATTTTACCAGGGAGAAATGTTGCTCCTCAATAGATAAATTATCATTCAAAATACATGAAGCATAATGTACAGAACAAACTAGCCAGTACCCCTTAGGTGGATGATTGCACAAGAGTCACCTGAGCTTTTTGTGGTTGCAAATGAGACGTGGGTCTATTCTCACAAAAAGGTAGAGAAAAATAGAAAGTAATTATCTGGAGATCTTGAGCAGAACACAACTGACATATATCTGGAAGCATCTTCACAGGTTATCACCTTTATTTCCCACCTCTCCATGGGACTCACTTCAGTGCCAGTCTTCCTATAGGAAAATTCAGCTGGAAGAGATACAGAGACTTTTCCCACAAGAACCATACAAAACAAGGATTTTACAGATCTAGAATTATAACCTTGGAGGTCTGGCTGTCAATTCTGGTAACTTCTGCAAAATATTTCATCTGTAACTGACATCATTTCAGCATTTACTGGGGAACAAATGGTGAGGAAAAGCAGCTAATGTATACCTGTGGCTCAGCCAACATGAACCTCAATCCCACAGAAGCCTTCGAGGTTGTTTGGTATGCAATGCCCCCACTTTCCTTTCCACTTCTTCATAGTCTGTCCTTTTTTCCTTTTATTTCAGTTTTTGGTTTTTTTTTCCAGAACACATGTGGATACAATTTTATTCTATTTTACAAGCTATGTCCATGCCCTTCCCATCCATCTCTCCTCTCTGAGATGGCAGGTAATATGATCCAGGTTCTACATATGCCAACATACAATGCATGTTATCATGTTCATTGTGTTGCTAAAAAATCAATGATACTGGGGGAAAATCATGAAGGAAATGAAATGAAAAATTATATATTTCAATCTACATTTAGACTCCATCAGTTTCTCTATGGCAGTGGATAATCTTTTTCATGATGATTCCCTTGGAGTATTCTTAGGTCTTTGCATTACTTATAACAGTTGTCATTCACAGTAGATCATGATATATTATTGTTGTTCCAGTGCTCTTATGGCTCTGTTCACTTCATTTAAGTATTTTGAAGTTTTTCTGTGATATTTTTCCTCATAATTTATCATGACACAAGAGTATCCTATTATAGTCAGATGCCACTACTTGTTTAGTCATTCCCCAATTGATGGACATCCCTTCAGATTCCAATTCTTTGCTGCCAAAAAAGAACTGCTACAAATAGTTTTGCAAATATAAGTCCTTTTCCCCTATCTTTGATTGCTTTGAGAAACCAACCCATTAGTGGTATTGCTGGGTCAACGGGTATTTATGCACGGTTATATGGACGTTGTGGCATAGTTCCAAATTGCTCTCCAGAATTATTGTATGACTTCTATTAACAATGTATTAACAATGTAACATTCCTAATAACATTAATAATTTCTACCTTTTTTATCATATTAGCCAATCTGAGAGGAGTGAGGTGGTACCTCAGAATTCTTTTAATTTGTATTTCTCTAATAGTGATTTGGAACATTGTTTCATATAACTAAATATAGTTTTACATTCTTCATCTGAGAGTTGCCAGTTCATATTCTTTGACCATAAGTCAATTACTGAATTTCTCATATTCTTATAAATTTGAATCCTTTATATATTTTATAAAAGAGGCCTTTGTCACAGATACTTAGTATAAAAAAAAAATATTTACTTCATTTTTCCCCTTCTAATTTGATTGCATTGGTTTTGTTTGCTACACTTTCTCTTTTCTTAGAAGTAACGTTGGCAAGGAATAGGGTGCTGTGTTCTCATTCTAAATAAATCACTAACTCAGTGTGTTGTTATGGTCAAATCACTTAATATCTCCAAGTTACAATTATCTCAATCCTTAAAGGAAGGAGTTAGATGTGAAGGTCATAGAATACTAGACTTCTTGAACTACCCTGGATTTTAGGAATCATCTAGTCACAAAATCAACTTTCAGGATTAGAAAAGTCCTCAGAGAGCTCTTTTTCAACCTCTACCCAGACTCTGAATTCCAAAGAAGCTAAACAATGCCAGTAATGGGGAACTCATCTTTTTTGAAAAAGTCCACTCCACTTTTGGATGGTCGTATTAGAAAATGCTTCCTTTTACCCAGTTAATACATACCTCTTCATTACTTCATAACTTCTGCCCTCTGGTACTAATCAAATTATAGGATTTAGGACTAAAAGAGACCTGTGAGATCATCAAACCTAAACAATTATTTTTTCTAGAAAAAGCTGAAACTCAAAGGGGTTAAATAATTTGTTTAGAGTTTACAAAACCAAAACAACCCCTCTGAATTCTTGGGAAGTCACATTAGACAAAACCATCTCATGAAAGTCCATTCCATGATTTCTCTTCAATATCCAACTATTCTCAAAAGCTTCTTCCATCTCTCAGAGATTATATCTCTACAAGTGTGAGATGCTATGACCTCCTAGAAAAGCCACCAGGATGTTGTTTGCAGGTTCACACCTAACAGATCTCTGATCATCTTGTGATAATCATAAGTATGCTTTCTCTTCCTCTATCCTCTATAGCACACACATTAACTTGGCATTGGGATGCCTCAGCATACAGGAGGAGGGCCCCATGGGACACTAAATGATTGATTAAGTAAGGATCACATCATCCCCTGCAGCCAGAGTATCCTAAAGCTGTGTGCCCTAAGGAGAGGAAATGGGTGGAGAGAGTGTATGAGGTGGGAGGACAAAGGAGACCTTGGGTATTTAGATTGGCCCTCTGCCTTATTCTCCTCCTCTTTCCCCAAAAGGTCACATCCTACAGGCCAGAAAATATAAAACGGGAAATACTAGGAGAGTAGCTTTCTGCAACCACTGCTTCAATTTGTTATACCTGTGGGTCTCCTAGTCACCATCCCCTTGAGCTTCAGTGGCTCTCCATCCAGGGAGTCAGCTGAGGCCTAAAATGGACAAAAATTTCTTGCTGGGCCTCTCTTTGTTCTGCCTGTTAAGTGGTGAGTCCTGGGATGGGGCATTGAAGGTATTGTCCCCAGATCTAGTCCCATATCTCCCTCATTCTGGTCATGTTAAAGGTGCTGAATTAGCACTTTGTTGGGTATTCAGTCTTTGGATAATGGTCAGAAAAAAAAAAAGTATTCCTCTAAGTTCTTTTCCAACCCTGAAAGTTGATTTTGAGACTACATGACTCCATGATAATTCAAGAAGTCTGCTTCTACAATCCTCACATCAAACTCCTTCCTTTAAGACCTGAGATAAATATGACTTAGAGATACTAAGAGACTTGCCAATATTAATGTAGTAAGTTAGTGGCTAATCAAGAATGAGAACAGAGCACTTCATACCTCCTAACATTACTTCCAAGAGAGAGTATAAGTGGAATTAAAGCCTACTTTTCCTCAGTTCCTTTCCCTTTTCTTGTAGGCCTTTTGGATTATTCTCCTAAACACAGACATAAGCTGAAAATGTTCCTTCTGGGGAACTGTGAACTCCTTTGGATTTTAGTTTCTTTCTCTACATAGGGAGTAGGTTAGACAAGATGACCACCAATAGTCATCTTGTCCTATGAGGAATAAGCCCTTACTAAACTTAGCCTATGTCTCCTGCCCTATATCAAGGCACTGTTTATACAATGACCCAGTCCAAAGCTGGTTTAACGTACGTATATTGAGGCAGGGAAGGTGAATTCTGCTTTCTTTGAGGAAAAACTCTCAAGATAATAACATTTACCTTCTGCTCACTGTTCTCTCCATGCCACCGAGGGGAAGAGCCCGGAAACCTCATCAAAATGAAAGAACCAAATGCATTGAGTGTCCCTTCTATATATTTAAACAGTGTAATGAAACAGAAAGAATATGTATGCTGAAAAAAGGTGAAAACTGCATGATCAGGAAAATCTCAAGTATCTATGATATTAGAATTTGACTTCTTGTAGCATTCTCTATATTTTCTTTGGTCATAGATTCTTCCCTTTTCCATAAGTGGACACTAAACTATTCTATGTTCCCCTAATTTTTTTCATAGTATTGGAATTCATTTCTGGATCAAGTATCCATTTTTACTTTATATGGGTACATGGGATGACATATTGGTCTATGTCTAGTTTCTGCCAACTATTTTCCAGTTTTCCCAGCATTTTGTCAAATAGTTATTCCCCCAAATGCTTGAATATTTGGGTTTATTAAACACTACATTACTATGGTTATTTATTACTGTATGTAGATTACTTAAACTATTCCAATGATCCACTAATCTATTTCTTGGCCAGTTACCAGATTGCTTTGATGATTACCACTTTATAATACAGTTTGAGATCTGCTATTTTCAGGTGGTTCCCCCACCTTCTTTTTTTTTTATTAATTCCCTTGATATTGACTTTTTGTTTTTTCAGATGAATTTTATTATTTTTTCTAACTCTAAAAATAATTTTGGGGTAGTTTAATTAGTATGGCACTAAGTAGGTAAATTAATTTAGGTTGAATTGTCTTTTTTATCATATTAATGTGGCTTACCCATGTGAAATTAATATTTTTCCAGTTGTTCAGGTCTGATTTTATTTGTGTGAAAAGTGTTTCATCATTGTGCTCACATCCATAGTTGCTAGATTTATTTTGGTAAGTAGACCCCCAAGTATTTTATGTTGTCAGCAGTTATTTCAAATGGGAGTTCCCTTGCTATTTCTTGCTGTTAGCCTTTGTTGGTGGTAAATAGAAATGTTGGTGAATTGTGTGGGTTTATTATATATCCTACCACTTTGTTAAAATTGTTCATTATTTCTATTGGCTTTTTGGTTGACTCTCTAGGATAATCTAGGTATACCATTATGTCATTCTGCAAAAACTGAAAACTGTTTCCTCATTGCCTTTTCTAATTCCTTCAATTATTTTTTCTTCTCTTATTTTTATAGATAACATTTCTACTATTATATAAAATAGTAGTGGTAATAACAGGCATTCTTGCTTCACCCCTGATCTTATTGGGAAGGGTTCTAACTAATCTGCATTAAGGATAATGCTTCCTGATGGTTTTTAGATAGATGCCTTTTATCACTTTAAAGAAAGCTCCATTTATTCCAATGTTTTCTAGTATTATTATGTGGATTGTATGTTGTATTGTATTAAAATTTTTTATGCAACCATTAAATTAATAATTTGATTTCTGTTGGTTTTGTTATTGATGTGGTCAATCATAATGCTAGTTTTCCTAATAATGAACCATCTCTGCACTCCTAGTATGAAACTCACTTAGTCATTGTGTATGAACCTTGTGCTATATTACTGCAATCCCCCTGCTAATATTTTATTTAGAATGTTTTGCAACAGTATAACTTAGGGATGGTCTATGATTTTCTTTCTCTGTTTTTTCTCTTCCTGGGTTAAGTATTGATACACTATTTGCATCATAAAATTAATTTGAAAGAATTCTTTCTTTACCTACTTTTCCAAACAGTTTATGTAATATTAGAGTTAATTATTCTTTCAGCATTTGGTAGGAATCACTTATGAGTCCATCTCGTCCTGGAGATTTTTCTTAGGGAATTCATTGATGATTTGTTCTGTTTCTATTTCTGAGATGCAGATAAGTATTTTATTTCCTCTTATGTTAATTTGGACAATTTGTATTTTTACAATTAATTTTTATTGCATTATGGTCTGAAAAGGTTACATTTAATATTTCTACTTTTCTACATTTGGTTGTAAGGTTTTTTTAATCCTATTATATGGTCAATTTTTGTGAAAGTGCCATGTGCTACAAAAAAAAGAAAAATTCCTATTTCCATTCAGTTTTCTCTAGATATCTGGCATATCAAACTTTTATACAATTCTATTTGCCTCCTTAACTTCTTCTTTGCTTATTTTTTGGTTGCATTTTCCTTGTTCTGAGAAGGGAAGGTGGAGGTCTTCCATTAGTAAAGTTTTACTATCTATTTACTATTCCTGACTATGCCTATTGCCCAGCTCTCCCTATCTAGTCCTCTACTGTATTTTTTTCTGCCAATTTTGAATCTTTATTTCTGATTACTGCCACAAAAAACTAAACTGGTTTCTTGAAGGGTTGTTTCATGCTGCTCAAAAGATAAATTTAGTTAAATGTCATAGGCAATTTGCCTGTATGGATGGTATGATTTCTGCATTGATCAACTGTTCAAATTAAGATAATGAACCAATCAAGAACATTTAGGAAAAACATATTCAGAAGTGTTTAATTGGGGAATTAAGCCTTAGGATCACATCATTTACCAAATATACGAAAGGCACACCTTTACAGCTGAACCCTCCAGATAAGTGAGTAACTGTATTATTTACATACTATACAACAGGTCTGTAAACTTGAAATACAATAGATCATAAAAGTCAATCCTAAGGTACAACGTGGCTTAAAACATGTATTTAACAACTCAACAGAAAGGCCTATCTCTAGCTGAACTCATTTGTGCATTTTCTGGCCCCAGGATGCTGCAGTATCTGTCATTCAAAGGACACTCACACAGGGTGATGTGATAGTCTTTACTCAGGATTAGATAGTAAAACACACTGACATGCCTTTCAACAATTTAAAGGCAGGATTTAGTCAAAGCACTGTAATTAAATTGCTTGTACTTGGAAATTTTGGGAATTTAAGTTATAAATTCTTTAATTTCTTTGAATTCAGGAGGCCTTGCGTTTGGACAGACTGGAGTCTACTGCTTTCCCCCAAGGGTAATATTTCCCCCAAAAACCACACTTCAAGTAAAAGTCAAGTGAAACCATTAATTAGGCTTACTCCACTGTTTAGTAAATGGAACTGGAATAAATCAGAACTATTAAAGGTGGAGGTGGTATCTGTTGCCTCTGATAAAAAAAAAAAAAAACAATGGACTTGTCCAACTCAATTGAGAGCCAGGACTAATCAAACTTTCCTAAGAAACAGAAAAGTGTGACAACTTAGTGGTGGCTAGAATTAGGAGCCAAAATGAAAAAACATAATCATTGTCATTGAAACATAAGCCTACCTAATCTACATAATTCCTTTATTAGGACTGATGAATAAAATTTAAAAACAGCCACTCATGATCGAAATTCTCTGGCTGAGGAAATCAATTTAAATAGGCAGTTAAGGGAGGAGTAAAAAAGAAAAGAAATGAAGCTGAGGACACAATAAATAAGGCAGTAGACAGTGTTACTCATTGGTGGCCTTCTTCAGGTAGACTGTCAAGTCTGCTCTCTCTCCCTTCTTCTTCATGCCCACGAAGATCATCTTTGTCCCCAGCATGTTCTTTTTGGGGTTTTCCAAGTACTCCATCAGCATGCCCTCATTCCAGATGATCCCTTTGCTTTTGTTGTTGTCCGTGTTGGAGAAACCAGCAGCCAGTACTGGGGCCAAAAAGGTGGCTCAGGTTGAGCCCAGTCTTGTGCTTGGCCCCCTTATCCACTGTGTGGCACTGGGCGCACTTTTGCACGAAGATCTCCTTGCCCTTCTCTATGTCTCCCATGGTCAGCCCTAGCATGCTTGCTTGCTCTTTAACTCACACTAAACTGCCAGAGACCTACTCACGCTTCCTTTGCCCAAGGACGTATTATGCCTTTTTCTATCTATTCCTCCACTGTATTGACTCTCATGTCCCTCTTCATATAAGATAATTTACTCCCTTCTACCTCTACTTTTCTCTTCTCCCAGTTTTTTGCTTTCACTCATCCCTTGATTTTTTTTAATATCATCCCATCCTATTCAACTTGCTCTCCTCTTTCTTTGCTGTAATAGTGATAAAGTTCTTAAGTATCTTGAATACCTTAAGGATCTCAGATACCTGAAGTACCTTAAGTATCTTAAGGTACATAGATATCAATAGGATCTTAATTTTCACCTCCCATGTAGAAATATAGTCAGTTTGATCTTGCTGAAAACATTGTTTTTACTCTTCTGTTTACCTTTTTGTGTCTCCCTTGAGTGTCTAATTTGTTCATCATATTTTCTTTTCACTTCTGGTTTTTTAGCCAGGAATGACTCAAAGTCCTCTATTTTGTTAAATGTCCATTTTCCTTCTGGAGGATTGTGCTCAGTTTTGCTAGGTAGATGACCCTTGAATTATATCCTAGATTCTTTGCCTTTCGAAATAACATTCCATGCCTTCTGGTCCTTTTATGTAGAAGGTACTGGGTTTTGTGTAATTCTTAATGCAGCTTCATATATGCATTATTTCCTTCTGACTGATTTCAGTACTTTTTCTTTTTTTAAGTTTATTTTTTTAAACCCTTAATTTCTGTGTATTGGCTCCTTGGGGGAAGAGTGGTAAGGGTGGGCAATGGAGGTCAAGTGACTTGCCCAGGGTTACACAGCTGGGAAGTGTCTGAGGCCAGATTTGAACCTAGGACCTCCCATCTCTAGGCCTGACTCTCAATCCACTGAGCTACCCAGCTGCCACTCAGTACTTTTTCATTGGCCTTGAAGCCCTAGAATTTGACATTAATATTCCTGCAATCTTTTATCTTTGAACATGTATTTCAGAAGACGGTCAGTGAATTCTCTCAACTTCTATTTTCCTCTTTGTTTTGAGGATATCAGGGCAGTTTTCCCTGATAATTTCTTGTAATACAGTATCCAGGCTCATTTTTTGATCATGGCTTTCAGGTATTCTTATGATTCTTAGGTTCTCTCTCCTGGATCTATTTTTCTGGTCAGTTGTTTTTCCAGAGTGGTATTTCAGATTATCTTCAATTTTTTAATTCTTTTGATTTTGTCTTAGAAATTCCTGACTTCTTATGGAGTCATTAGTTTCCATTTGTCCAATTCTATTTTTAGAGTTCTGGTATTTTCTGACATATGTGTGTGAGTAAAGCACAACAGTCTATTAGTCTTAGTGCTAACATGGTCATCAGAGCCATTGATCCCATTATAATTCTAGCAGAGTCAGTGCTAACACAGCTGAACTCCACAGCTCAATATTGTCTACCTACAAAAAAACAAATCGTCACCCTACACAGCAATTGATGCTGAGATAGGGTAACCAGGTGGCAGGTCTTCCTATATAATACAACACAGAAAATTAATTTTTTTTTAATTTTTTTTAAACCCTTGTACTTCGGTGTATTGTCTCATAGGTGGAAGAGTGGTAAGGGTGGGCAATGGGGGTCAAGTGACTTGCCCAGGGTCACACAGCTGGGAAGTGGCTGAGGCCAGGTTTGAACATAGGACCTCCCATCTCTAGGCCTGACTCTCACTCCACTGAGCTACCCAGCTGCCCCAGAAAATTAATTTTTAAATGGGATATTTTTTGAGAAATGATTCCTCTTTGGCCCCCAAGAACAGTTTGGTTTTAAAAGTGTAAAACAATCTCTCTCCCCCAGGCTATGAAATTGGGTTGGGTTCTCTCTTCTTTTGTCTAGAATTTTTTACCAGCAGAGTAGAGACTTTGTTTACTATTTATGTATAAACAAGAACTTGATTAGGTGATGAAATCATATAGACAGCTACTGTGCTAAGCAGCCCTTATGGCAGTCACTGCAGAAGGAAGGAAAAGGGTCTCTAGTCATCCTGAAGACCTATCTCTTCCTGTGATTGAGATCTATATGCACTTCCTATGTGACTGTTCTCCACTTGGAGATGTTCTAGGAAAAGACTGAGTGATGACACTAGAAGGGATATATATTGGCTTATGTGACAGCAAGTCAGCCTTTTTTTCTTTTTGTAAACTCACATAGCCTTCTGTTTAGATACTTGCCTTTGCTCCTCTCTCTAACCCAAATCTCCTATCTAAGTCCTCAGTTGCTCAGGCTTAAGCCTCTGCTCTCTTTGGCTCAGTCTGACTGTCTCATACTCACATTCCACTCTCTTTTAGGACCCCACCTTCTGCCCCATTTGAGTTCCGTGATGTCTTCCTGGACTGTGAGGAAGTCTATTGTCTAGTTAGAAATCTTGAGTGGCAGATTCATAAATTAATGCTTAAAAAAAACTAAAAATTTAGCCCCGCGAGAATTTCATTTACTTCAACAGGCAGGTTCTGATTATAACATTGACAAGATCTAATTAAGCTTTTTCTGATCCTCCGTTGTTGGAAATTTTCTTTCCTTATCACACATCTCATCTATCATTTTTAGAATTCTTTTAGATATCCTTTTTTTGAGGAGTTTTTTTTAATTGCCCAGTAATACGATTTGTGGATGGAGTTCTTCTTTCTACCAATGTGTCTTTGCTTTTCCTCTAAGATTATCTTCCATTTAAAATCCTTTATATATCTTGTCTATACATGTTTGCAAGCTATCTCTTCCATTGGATTGTAAACTCCATGAGGGCAGATAATGTTTTTACATTTCTTTGAATCACATTGCTTAGCATCATACCTAGAACTTAGTAGATACTTTTTTTAAATGCTTATTGACCTGAATTGTTCTACAAGCTAGTCTTAAAAGTTGCTTAGGACAATGAGAAGTTAAGTAATTTGCTCAGGGTAGCATCAGAGGAGGGATTTAAATTCAGCTCTTCCTGTCTCTAAACAAATTCTGTCCTCTGAACTATCCTGCTTCTCATGTCCTCTGTTGTATTATAGTTATTCTTGACTATGTCCCATTTCCCTAAGGTATTGAACACTCCTTGAGCAATTAGGTCAAGGTTGGTGGAAATAGGTCTGTGACCAGGAAGCTTAATTAAGTTTATACTTATGCTTGATCAAGTTCAAAAATAAGGTATTACCATAGAGATCTCTTTTGGAAGAAAGAGTAATCAACAAGGAAACTCAGGGAAAAATTCCCTCAGGGAATGAAAATTAGAATGGACAGATTGGCATTAATAGGAAAAAATATGCAGTAACTTGTAAAAGCTGGCCTGTACTAACTATTCTCTCATTGAATAACACCTCTTCTTTTAATAACAATTACATTTTTGAATCACTTTCCATTTTACACAGCATTCCCCCCAAAAAATCTATAGAGACAGATATTATATTCCCTTTAAGCCTTCCCTTCATGATAAACATTTCCAGTTCCTTCAACATCTTCATATATAATAGTTTTCATTTCTCCCACTATCTTGAATACCCTTAATGTGACAAAGTTTGTCAATATCCTTCTTAAAATGTAGTGCACAGGGGGCAGCTGGGTAGCTCAATGGATTGAGAGCCAGGCCTAGAGACAGGAGGTCCTAGGTTCAAATCTGGCCTCAGACACTTCCCAGCTATGTGACCCTGGGCAAGTCACTTGACCCCCATTGCCTACCCTTACCAATCTTCCACCTATAAGTCAATACACAGAAGTTAAGGGTTTAAAATTAAAAAAAAAATGTAGTGCACAGAACTGAGTGCCGTATTATAATGTCTTTTATCTAGGGCAGAATATGAGGTTTTTACCACCCGTATTCTGGACACTAGGTCTCTCAATTCTGATTAGGCTAGAATTACCTTTTTGTTGACTCATATTAAGCCTGCAGTCCCCAAAACCACCAGGTGTTTTCACATGAATTTTATCCAGTAATATCTCACTTATCCTATAGTTGTGTAATTGATCATTTCGACCCAAATATAAGATGTCATATTGACCATTACTAAATGTTATCTTCTTCTCAGATGACCTTTCTCATTTTAATAGTGCTAAAACAGAACAATCCAATGGTGAGGGGCTGGTGGGTAGGGGGAAGCATGGTGAGGTAGAAAAGCTTTCTCAATGCTATTCAAAATGATAAAGGTGGCTGATCTGGAATTTGCCTGAAAGGTGATGATAATTATATGCATCCTTATGCTCTTTGTCCTTTTTGTTCATGCTCTTTGACTTTTTTTTTTAGATAATGGAATTTTTTTTTTTTTAGAAAAATTTTCCATGGTTGCATTATTCATGTTTTTACTTTCCCCTTCACCCCCTCAAGTTCCCCCCACCGCCCAGAGCCAACGCACATCTCCACTGGTTTTAACATGTGTCATCAATCAAGACTTATTTACATATTATTGATAGTTGCATTGGTGTGGTCATTTAGAGTCTACATCCCCAATCATGTCTGCATCAACCCAAGTGTTCAAGCAGTTGTTTTTCTTCTGTATTTCCTCTCCTGCAGTTCTTCCTCTGAATGTGGGTAGCGTTCTTTTCCATAAATCTCTCAGAATTGTCCTGGGTCATTGCACTGCTGCCAGTACAGAAGCCCATTACATTTGATTTTACCACAGAGTATCAGTCTCTGTGTACAATGTTCTTCTGGCTCTGCTCCTTTCACTCTGCATCATTTTTATTTTTTAAAAAGAGGAAAAGAAAGAAAAGGAATATAAATTATGTTAGAAAGCCTAATAGAAAAAGTGCGTTTCAATTGAGGAACAAGTGTTCATAAAATCACCCTAGAGTCTTTTTACAAAGAATAAAAGGAAAAGACAAGAAAAGTTTAATAAATTTGAGCAAATTGCAGAAAAATTTTTAAATAGACTTAAATGCAGTAAAAGCAATAGTTAGCAGTGGTCTTGGGATACATGAATTAAAATATTGGACTAGTTATTGTTGATGACAATGAAACAAATAAAACAATAAACTCAAGGAATAACTGGTAGTGAGGTAATAAAAAGTGTAATAACTGAAGTGTAATTGCTTTTCCATTGTGTAAGCTTCATAGGGCATGAGTTATTACCCAGAACTCTACAAAAATCCTGTATAAACCCTACCCCCCTCTCTCCCTTACTGACTGGACCTGCCTTACTGATAATTCCATTCTTCAAAAAATAGAAGAACTAGTGAAAGTAACAGCTATGATTACACTGATTCTGAGTATATAAGAACTGGTTGCTAAAGTAGAAATGATAAGAATCTTGGGGAAAAGTGACTACTACATATTAGAGTTTGGGGCAGCTGGGTGGCTCAGTGGATTGAGAGCCAGGCCTAGAGACTGGAGGTCCTAGGTTCAAGTCCAGCCTCGGACACTTCCAGCTGTGTGACCTTGGGCAAGTCACTTGACCCCTATCGCCCACCCTTACCACTCCTGGGCTAAAGACGGTCCCTAGCTACATCTGCTAAAGAAACTGCAACCTAAAGTAGGGGCAGCTGGGCTAGCTCAGTGGATTGAGAGCCAGGCCTAGAGACAAAAGGTCCTAGGTTCAAATCCGGGCTCAGACACTTCCCAGCTGGGTGACCCTGAGCGACCCATTGCCTACTGGTTGTGGCCCTATGCTCCTAGAATGGAGTCCCAGGATAAAAAAAAAAAATATTAGAGTTTATAAAAACAAAAACACAGTACTTGCAGACATTAGGCTAAAAGTTGGGTTTTTTCAACTTTCTGGTGGACTGAATCAACTTGCATTGAGGAAATAAAAATCCCAAACTAGATCTGTGTTCTGAAGACAATATGGCCTTCTTTTTAGTCATGGGAAGAGATAATACACTGAAGTGACACTTGACTCAAAAGAAATCAAGATGCCACATTAAGAGAATTTTAGCTTTAAAAATCTACAACTAAAATGTTAGAAACTCAAGGGAGCATCCTTCTGTTGGGGAATGGCTGAACAAATGATGGTATATGAATGTAATAAAATATTGGTGTGCCAATAATAAATAATGAAATGGGTAATTTCAGAGGAAATTCTGAAATTATGAATTGATGTGGAACAAAGAGAACAGAATAAATAGGAAGACAATTTATATAGTAACCTCATCATTATAGAGAAATATAGCTTTGAAAGATTTAAAAACTCTTGCCAATAAAATGATAATCTATATGTCCAAAAGCCCAATATGAAATATGACACTCACCTCTTGACAAAGAAGTAATAAAATGTAACATGGAAAAGAGAACATATACTTTTGGATGTGACTAATGTGGAAATTTAGTTTTGTTGGACTATGCAGCTATGTATTAAGAGCCCTGTTGGGTTGTATGTTTTTTTAACCTTCTTTACCCTCTATCCTAGAAAAAACAATTACTGGGAATTGGTTCTAAGCAGAAGAGCAGAAAGGGCTAGGCAATGGGAAGTGACTTGCCCAGGATCACATAGCTAGGAAGTAACTGAGGTAAAATTGGAACCCAGAACCTCCAGTATCTAGGCCTGGTTCTCAATCCACTGAGCCACCTAGATGCCCCTCAAAGGCCTTGTTTTTAAGTTTAGTTTTTATTTTTTCTTTAGTAAGGGGAATTGTAAGGCTATAAATGGGGAGAATAGATTTAATTTTTAACTAGCTATTAATTAGAAAAATAAAAACAAATTATTTTATTTTTTTGAAAGAATAGTTCATTTTTCTTTTTAAATATTTTGTTTTTCCTAATTACATGTAAAAACTACTTTTAACATCCATTTTATGAAAATTGAGGTTCCAAATTCTCTCCCTTCTTTCTTCCCCAACCTCCTCTCTGAGCTGGCAAGCAATATGATACAGGTAATATATGTGCAGTTACACAAAACCTATTTTGATATTTGTTATGTAGCAAAAGAAAATATGTCATGATCTCTTTATCATCTCTGATAATCTGTTAAGGACAGTTTAGTTGATAAGGAAATAAGGACAGAACAAGGGAGTTGTCTTTTACCTCATGCTTCAGCTCTGGCTCCAGGAGCATGGAGTTTATTATATATATTTCAAGACTCATTTCACACAAAAGAACCCCCCCCACCCCGAAACTTTGCAGATGCACAGAAGTTACAAATTATGTCACATCAAAACACAAAACATTGGCTTCAGAATAGACCAAGGCCAAGGCTGAATTTTGACTGGCTTCTTATCAGGAAGCCAAGTTGGGGAGTATCCCTCTCAGGGTCGAATTGCCCCTGCTAAGATTTTGGCCTTGGCTATACCAGGCAGCGACATTTCTGGTCAAAGGGGAACAGTGTTAACCCTTTAAATTCATGTTTGCTAAGAACTTAAAGCTTTTCAATAAGGCCACAATACATTTCAACAAGAAATCACAAGGATCACAAAAGGGGTCAAAAGAGGAGTCTCAGATTTTTATCTATTCTCTTATTGGCTTCCCACAAAAATACAAATCACAATGACTGAAAAAAAAACATTTTTAAGGTATATTTAAAGTGTGCCTTGTTCTGTACTCATTCTCCATCAGTTCTTTCTCTGGAGGTGGGTAGCATTTTTTATCATGAGTCCTTTGGGATTGTATTGGATTATTGAATTGCTTAGAAAAGATAAATCGTTTACAATTGATCATTGTCCACAATTACTGTTTTATGTATTATATTCTCATTCTACTCATTTCATATGCTTCATTTTATATAAGCCTTTCCATGTTTTTCTGAGAGCCTCTTGTTCATCACAATTATATGCCACAACTTATTCAGGCATACTCCAATTGATGAGCATTCAATTGATTTCCAATTCTTTGCCACTATAAAAAAAAAAAAGTAGTAATACCACCTAGGAGCCAATACACAGAAGTTAAGGGATTAAAAAAAAGTAGTAATAAATATTTTTTAATATATAGGACCTTTCATTTTGTTTTTTATCTCTTTGGTAAAAAGACTTAATAATGGTATTATTGCTGGGTCAAAGGGTATGCATGGTTTTATAACCCTTCAGCTATCATTCCAAATCACTCTTCAGAATGATTAGATCAATTCACAACTCCACATCACGAATCATTGCATTGCTGTCTCAATTTTCCCAAGTTCCCTCCAACATTTGTCTTTTTTCTTTTCTGTCATATCAGCCAATCTGATAGGTTTGAGGTGGTACCTCAGAGTTGTTTTTAATTTGCATTTCTTTATGCAATAGTGATTAAGATCACTTATGACCATAGATAGCTTTGATTATTTTGTCTGAAAACTGCTTGTTCATATCCTTTAATCATTTATTATTTGGGTGCTGACTCATATTCTTATATATTTGACTTCACACTTTGTAAAAATGAGACCTTTATCCGAGAAATGTTGTAAAAAGAGTTAACAGTTATGATTATTGCATATTTCCCTCCACCCTATTTTCCCCTATTTATACTACTCTCTCCTTTCACCCAGTTGATCCTCAAAAGTGTTTTCCTTCTAACTACCTCCCCAAATCCTTTCTCCCTTCTATCAACCTACTCTTACTTTCCAGTTGAGTAAGATAGATTTCTATACCTGATTGAGTTTATATGTTATCCTTTCTCTGAGTCAATTTCAATGAAAATAAGGTTCAAGTACTCCTCCCCACCTCCATCATTTTCTCCTCTACTGTAAAAACCTTTTTCCTCCTCTTTTATGCAAATTAATTTACCTCATCATACAGCTCTCCCTTCCTCCTTTTCCCAGTACATTCCTCTTTCTCTCACTTAATATTATTTTTAATACCATCCCATCATATTTAAATCATGCTCATGCCCTCTGCTTATATGTGTTCTTTCTAATTGTCTTAATAAAACAAATAAAACAAAGTTTCAACTATCATCCCCCCATGTAGGAATATAAACAGTTTAATCTTATTGAATACCTTATGATTTCACTTTCCTGTTTACCTTTTTATGTTTCTCTTCAGTCTTATGTTTGAAATGTATATTTTTTACTCAGCTCTGTTTTCATTAGGAATGATTGAAAGCCCTCTCTTTCATTGCATATCCATTTTTTCCCTTGAGGAATTAAACAGTTTTACTAGATGGGTGATTCTTGATTGTAATCCTAGTGCCTTTGTCCCCCAGAATATCATATTCTAAACCTTCCATTCCTTTAATTTAGAAGCTGCTAAATCTGATGTTATCCTGCTTATAATTCAATGATATCTGAATTATATCTTTCTGGCTGTTTCCAATATTTTTCCTTGATCTGGGAGCTCTGTAATTTGTCTCTAATATTCTTGGGAATTTTCATTTTGTGATTTCTTTCAGGAGGTGATCAGTGGATTCTTTCCATTTCAATTTTACTTTCTGATTTTAGAATATTGAGGTTATTTTCCATGATGATTTGTTGAAAGATGATGTCTAGGCTTTTCTTTATCATGGTTTTCAGAGAGTAAAATAATTCTCAAATCCTATCTCCTCAATAAGTTTTCCAGGTCAGTTGTTTTTCCAATGAGATATTTCACATTTTCTTCTATTTTTCACCTTTTTTTTAATTGTTTTTTGTTCTTTCGTGTCTCATGGAATCATGAGCTTTCACTTACTCAATTCTAATTTTTAAGGAATTATTTTTTTCAGTGTTCCATTTAGCCAATCCTACACTTTAAGTAATTCTTTACTTCAGTGAATTTTTGTACCTCTTATCCCATAAGGAAAATTCTGCTTTTCAAGGTGTACACTTCAGTAGATTTCTAGGCCTCTTTTTATACTTTGGTCTATTCTATTTTTTTGAAGTGTTATTTTTCGTGCTTTTTTGTGCCAGATAAGCTCTGGCGGGCATGGTCAGTCTTTAAGGAAGGTCTAAAGGAGGAAAACTTCTGTCCTTTCCCCTCCCCCAGAGGTAAAGCCAGTAAAACCAGTGACCACATGTTTCCAAAGTTGGGGGAGGGGGATGTGCTGGGCCTTGGGAGCACTTGGTGGGGATATCCTAACTGCTAGTGGCTCACCCAACCAGTGTCTGAGTCCAGATTTTGAACTCAGGACCTCCAGTCTCTAGGTCTGGCTCTCAATTCACAGAGTTAGCTGGCTACTCCTAGATGGGATCAGGGTTCAGAGGAGTCCCTCATGGGAGCCTACACCTCAGTTTACCCCCTCGCCCCTGCACAGCCAGGAAGCGCCCCCTGGGTTAATTTATTTTCCCTCTGGACAGGCTGCTTCCTTTGCTGCACTGTGCCAAGCTTCTCCCAGGGTTTGGTGTTGGGGGAGGTGCAGCTAGCCAGGGGGCTAGGAATTCCTGCAGGGTCCCAGAGCCTCCAGGATTCACATGGATTTTTGGTGCCCCTCAGCCTAACCAGGTGCAAAATTCAAGTTTGGGGCTTCTTTCTCGAACACCCCACCCTCATCTAAGCTAAAAAATAGGATGAGTGGGGAACCTCATGGTGGGGGGCAGAATTTCTTACCAAGCCTTTCATATGGCAAGCTGACTAGGGGGTGCAGAGATGTGGAGGCAGGACCTTATCTCTCCCCGCAATTGTGTGTCTGGTGGAGCTTTTTAATAGTCACTCTATACTAATACTTTTCTTTCTCTATACTTTTTGTCTCAGAAGAATTCAGAATTTCTTTTTTTACAATAATGGTTGCCATTCTGTTATGTTTAAAATTAATATCTACCACATTCTTATTTTCTATAAAGTTTACTAATAATCACTGAAATAGAAAAGATAGAAAAGCATAGATCTAAAGTTTCTTACTCTTAAGTCTGTCTTACCACGTGTAGTTCAGCCTTGCTGGATTCTCTGTCTATCCTCCTTCCTAGCTCTTGGAAGTTCTGAGCCAAAAAGACCTCAGGTGGGCTCTACTCAAACCCTTTTATCATGTAAAGAATGGGATGGACTGGGTAGACAATCAAGGAGGAGGGAGGGGGATGAAATTCCCTCTGCATATTTACCAAACTATTGTCTCTTTTCATTATTTTTTTTTCATCACTCTCATTTCTCTCACCAATTTTTCCTCTATCTTTCTTATGTGATTTTTTTCAACCATTTTTTTTATCTCTTCCAGGAATTCTTTTTGGACATAAAATCAAGTCATATTTTTCTTGAAGGTTTTGGATGGAACAATTTGATTTTCTTTTCTTCTGAGTTTCTGTTTTGATCTTCCCTGTCACCATAGTAACTTTATATGGTCTGGTACCTTTTTTGTGGTTTACTTATTTTTCCAATCTGTTTCTTGACTTTTAACTTTAAAAACTATTAAAGACATGCTCTGATCCTGGGGTGAAGGAGGCACGGTCCAAAGATTCAGGTTGTTTGTGTGTGTGTGTGTGTGTGTGTGTGTGTGTGTGTGTATGTTGTTCTCCTTAAAGCTATTTCTGGGATTCTATAAGTTTTCAGTTCTTCCAAGGTGGTATAACCTGTTGTGAGGAAGATTAGTTAATTGATTAAGTATTAAGGTGGACCTAGCAGGAAGGCCTGGAGCATTCTAGGATGGAATAAAGGGGCAGGAAGTGTGTGTACCCTGAGAGAGAGAGACTCCATTAGTAGTTGGTAAACTGTTGCCAGCCCAGGGAGATCTCAGACCCTGCTTCCTAATTTCCTTGGGATCCTGAGTGGAGGTGGATTTCTAGCAACAACAGAACAGCACCAAGAAGAGAAGTTTGGGATCTGGTGGACAGTTTCTCAAGCACACTCTTTCTTCTTGGATATCTTGAACCACCTAGGATTTTGGCATCCAGTGAGCATCTTCAGAAAACTGTGAGAACCCTCAAAGCCACCCATCTGATCCATAGCTGTGCTGTTCAAGTCTGGCTGGTACCAGGCTTGAATCAGCTTTCCAGAGACTGCTCTGCTCCTTGGGGCCCTGCCTGCTGGATCACTTAGATAAGAGTAGAATAAGTCCTCCCTTTGCCCTGTGGTTTTATCCTTTAGGTTTTAAGTATAGAAATCCCTATCCCACCTCTATTTAAGTTAAATATAATTAAACCCTGTTAAAACCTTTTACCTGCCTGTTGGTGTTCAAAGTCTCTGACCCAGTGGTGTCAGTTGGTCAACAGTCCCTTTGTCAGTTAGGAGCAGTTTAGCTGACCTCTGGTCTCCCTAACCTGGTCTGGTCTCTCCTATAACCCAGTGTGTAAACCCACAATCATTTAGATTTATTGTAACATCCCTGGTACCTTTGTTATCTTTTCTACAAACCTAAGGAGAGCTGTGTTTACTAGTCTCCTAATTTATGCTCTGGTCTATGAGTGATCAGAAGCACTCTTTTCCATGCTGGAACTATGACTAGGTGCTACTCCCTGTAGCTGCAAGCTCTGGCTTGCTAGGGCTCTTCATTGCCCTGAGACTGCAACACAGGACTGAGACCTAGATCCATGTTTGGACAATGTAAGAGTCCTACACCCAATGCCAATAAGGGCTCCCACTAATTTCTTTTTCACTTAGTTGTCAGAGCCCCTTACTGTCTATGGGATGAGAGCTCCAGAAACTACTGCTGCTGATTTCACTGCCCCCAGGGTCTTCTGCTGACTTGTCAAGGTGGGGCATGCCATGATACAGCCTACATTGTACTGTACTCTACACTCACCAATAAAACAGTCCTTTTCTGCCAAACTTCTAGGTTGTTTTTAGACAAAAAATTGTTTCACCTTGTCCTTTTAGGAGTTCTGCTGCTCCAGAATTCATTTTGAGACATTATCTGAAGTTGTTTAGAGGGGAAAAGGGAGGTCTCAGGATAATTTCTACCTTTTCTTAACTATTGTGGCTCTGTCCCCCCAAAATAAACTATTTTCCAGAACAAAAGCCTAAGGCTATCTAGTCTACAGTGAGATAGGTTTCTTTCTTATAAATTTCCAATGACCTAGATCTTAATGTGTATATTCTCTTTTCCCTTCTTAACAAACTCTAAAAAATATACTCTGGTGATCTGCATTTTATGGAGACAAATGGAGTAAGGGAAAGAGGCAGATAGGTAATAGCAGATTTGGGGAGAAGATAAGTAATTTGGGTTCAAGTGCAAAGAATTTCTCTATTCAGAAAATCAGGTAAACTCAGGGTCCAGGAAGATCTGGTAATTTTGAGCCATCAAGTAGAGCTTTACAGATGTGACAAATTTCCTGAAGAGTTCCAGATAAAAGAGCATTAGGGCAAAACATAAAGTCTCCCCGAACTTCCAGGGAAGAAACTGGTACCCTGAGAGGATGAGAATAGGTTAGTGAGACTTAGAAATGAGTTTTTTCATCCTTCACAGACAAGTGGGAATCAGACAAGTAGACATGGAGGGGGAAGGTCATACTAAATGGTAACATGAGCCATGCAGAGACATGGGTAAATACATAGACATAATCAAATATTAGTAAATAGTATAGTTAAACGATACTTTAATAAGCAGTTCTCAAAATGTGGTCCAAGGAATATCCAAGACTTTTTTTAGTGTGGGTCTACAAGTTCAAAAGTTATTTCCATAATAATATTAAGATATTATTTGTCTTTTGAAATACTACTCATTTTTCCAAATAGATATCTATGTGAGGCCAGATTTTCTTCCTATTGTTCAGCCAAAGTGACAATTTCACAAAAATTGAATGCAAAAATAGATGAGATTCCAGTTGTTTTCTATTTAAGCCAAACAGTACAGAAATTTATAAATACATGTAAAATGGTGCCATTCTTCTTACTAAATTTTATATTTGTTTTGGAAATTTTTGTTTTCATAAAAATTAGTTGTTTATGTTCACATTTAATGGTCTTATTATTTTAAGGAATTGATATTTTTTAATTCCATCAGTTTTCATTTTGAATATGATAACTATTGGTAGATACAACCCACATAACCAAAAGATTTTTGTGTCCTCAATTGTTTTTAAGAATGTGAAGGAGTCCTGAAATCAAGAGTTTGAGAAACACTAAAATATAGCAAAGAACAGATGAAATTGAGTAGGGCTAGTTAAGTCTAGAATAATCATTTGGGACCAAATCAGACAAGGGCTTGCAGCTATACAGTGTTTGTCTGGGAACTCTCATTGCATGACATCCAACTTCGGAGTAAGGGAAGGGTGTATGGATAGGACAAATTGATAGTTTAAGAATTAGAGGATAGGAAGACTAGAAATATATTCGTGAGACCAAAGTGGTGATCAGTATTATGTTATAGAATTTGGGAATTTTCTCATTCCAAAGCCAGGTTTGGGGGATGAGTACAGGCATCCAGGTGCAGAAATGAAGTTAAGAAGTCTAGAATATATACAAGAGAAAATCTAGAGCTTAATTGTGCTGTGCCACATGGACTAAGAATTTGGTGTTGAGGCAGAATCTAGTTATTAGAGATAGGATAAAGTATGATTTAAATATAGCTGCAAAATCTAATTTAGGTGAGGTAGAGTTTGGAGTAGCTGGGTAGCCTAGTAGATAGAACACCAGGCCTAGAGCCAGGAAGACCCATCTTCCTGAGTGCAAATCTGCCCTCATACATTTATTAGCTGTGTAACCATGGCACGTCATTTAACCTCTGTTTCCTCATATGTATAATGAACTGGAGAAGAAAATTACAAACCACGACAGTATCTTTGCTAAGAAAATCCCACCTGGAGTCATGAAGAGGCAGACATGCCTGAAATGGCTGGACAACAACAAAAGAGTGGGAAAACTTCTGGATTTGAGGTCCAAAGAATAGGTTCACATTTCAATTCTGTCACTGATTTGCTGTGCCATGAGGTGGCAATCACTTCAGTTCTCTGATTCTAGGTTTCTTGTTTGCAGGATGAGGGAATTGATTTTGATGGTCCTAATGTCCCTTTGCTTTTATCTGATTTATTTGTGACTTCAGAGATGGGAAGGAGGGAAGGTCGAGGCCTTCAGGTCAGAGAGGGCATATGATTCATGATTCAAAGAATGGATTGGGTTAGAGATGCAGAGGCAAAGAAGAGTTTGGGTTGGAGGAAGATAAATGTCATGGGTAGGTATTCCATTTTACCCAGCCTTGATTGGACACTGCCCCACTACTCCAGGCTGATGAAAGAGGAGCCAAGGGCAAGTTGGGCTACAGTGGCTAACTAAGTTTACTTCATGCCTTTATCCAACTAACTGACTCTTCTATGTATACAGGTCAGGATATGGTGCTTTGATGAATAAGCTATTACTGTTGGAATTTTTAATCCTTCTCTGCTTAATGAATGGTAAGTTTCTGAGGATAAAGATGGGGATGTTGAAGAAAGATGAACTCCCTAATTCATAGCTTCTACCACTATGCCTAGAAGACACTGACTGAGAAGATCACCACCCATCCCGATGACAAATATTCTGAAGTTATGTGGGAGCTATTCTCCCAATGACTGTCATCTCCCAGTCAGTGTAGAGGATATAAATTCCAAAGAAATTCTTCTGCAATCTCCTGTTTCATATATCTCCTATATCCATCTTGGTAAGCCATTGTCCACTCTGCTTTTGATAGTACTTTAAGATTTACAAGGCATTTTACCTAAATTGTTTCATTTTATCCTTATGTCCCTGTGAAGTAGGTGCTATTATCCATATCTTATAGAAGGAGAAACCTGGGTTGAGAGAAATTATGATTTGTCACAGAGCTAAAAAACGCCAGAGGCAGAACTCACATAAGGTATCCTGACTTCATTTCCAACCCTCTAGCCACTATGCCATCTAGCCTCCTGGGATATAGAGATAATTAAAGTCTCCTCAATTTCCCAGCTGCATAAATCTTCTCCTCTCTCACCCAGCATGGCCCCAAAGGGCTTCCATCTTGTCCTTTTTGCACAGTCAAGCCACATGTTGTCTCTTATATGCAGTCTCCCTTGCCCTCATTCCACGAATTGATTGGCAAGGATGATGAAGAGAAATACTACAGAGGAAGAAAGGTCCCCAGAGGTCTGCAGAGCTATTAGAGTGAGGGGCTGAAGCACCCAATGATGATGTGTTTGTCTCCTTTGACAGCTTTATCTGGTCCACGTTCCAAGAAGAAGAAGAATTCCCGTGAGTGTGACAGGATGTATGGACAGACCCAAACTCTCAGCACAGACACATAAACCTTCAAAACCCTTACAATTCCCATAACCCCAACTCCCAGCCCCACAGAGTTATTATTCTCTGTCCTTTCCATCTCTATTCCTCCAACCCAGGGACCAGTAAACACTGACCAGCTATAGTGAAACATTTAAAAGAGTATGGATACAATGAGACACATTTTAACATAACTTTTAACTAGTACATATTTAATGTTGGAAAATTTCACTTTCTGTGGAATGAGATGTTTTATTTTTGTGGTGTATCAAGTAGGTGAAGTAGGGGGAATGGGGGAAGAAGACAGTAAGAAAAAGAAAAGGTATTTTTCAATCCTTGCCAGAGCACCTAAACATCTTCTCTGGGCTCTTTTACAAACATATCACTCCTATCAGTCTCCTACCAACAAAGATTTAGAGCTCAGAAAGCAGAGCCCCTTCCCTGGTCTATACCTATCCCACATCCTCATGCACATCTCTCCACACTCATACCCATATTTTCCAGCACAAGGACAAAGTCCTCCCCTCAGAAATGGATTCATTGATTCTCAGCCTAGGAGAGGTTATCCAAGAACCACTGAGCAAAAAAGGATCTTAGAGATAATCTAGTCCATCCCCATCATTTTAGAGATAAGCAAACTAGACCTTGAGAAATAAAATGCTTTACTCAAGGTAAACTAACAATTTGAATGGAGTAGTTGGGATTTGAACTCAGATCTCCTAACACTCACATGATCTACATTCTCAACACATTATGTCACATTGCTAACTAAAAATCACTTTGTACTTCAACATC
>NC_058132.1:393998191-394005569 GCF_016433145.1 Gracilinanus agilis | reverse complement strand
GAGAGAGAGAGAGAGAGAGAGAGAGAGAGAGAGAGAGAGAGAGAGAAAGAGAGAGAGAGAGAGAACAAGAACGTGTTGTAATACTTTCAATAGATACCTATGTCTGAGAGAGTAATGTGAAAAGATAAATAGCTAGAGACAGAACAGTTCTAGTTTCTACAGGGAACGGGCTTTACATAAATTTGGGGAAATATTGATGAAAGCAAAAATGAAGTAACAGCTAGTTGGCACAGTGCATAGAGCAGTGCGTTTGTAACCAAGAAGAACTGTTTTCAAAAACCTGCCTCACACTTAAATTATGTGATCATAGGCAGGCCACATAACTTCTCTCCACCTCAATTTACTCATTTGTAAAATGGAGAAAATAATAGTGCTTACTTCCTAAGACTGTTGTGGGGTTCAAGTGAGCTAACATATGTCAAGTAAACCTTGTAAACCTTAGACTATAGAAATGTAAGCTATTTTTTAAATGGCTATTTATTATTATAATTTTTTTTATTATAACATTTTTTTAAATCCATCTAAATTTTTTCCTTCTTGTATACCTAATACACAGTATGATATTTTGTTTGAAAGATTCTTAGAAAATGCACTTCTATATATTTATAGGTGGCTATTTTGTTTGTTTATGAAAGCAGGATACTTCTTTATAAGCTATGAGCTAGTTTCATTATCTTCAGAGATGCTGATACTTTTAATCAAGGCTAACCATTTTATATTGCATATGTGATCTTTCAGAAAGAGAAAGGATCCTCTAATCCAATCTCTATTTAATTGGAAATCATACTACATTTTCATTCAGTCATTCAGTGTTTCAAACCTTTGTCTAAATGCATCTGGTCACAAGGAAAGGCGCAGGGTGATTAAGTTTAAACCTGGTGCTTCTGTCAAAAAAAATTCTCAAAGCGCATGCCTTTTTGACACGAGTGATTTCATTTGAGAGGAGGGGCACTACAGAGAAGCAGAGGGTTACAGTGGAAAGAACACTAGCTTTTGAGTCAGAAAATTTGGGTTCTGATTCATTTTGAATCTGTTTCAGTTTTGAACCTGTTTTGAACCTCAGTCACCTGTTTGACAAGTCAATTAACCTCCACATTCCTCTTTTTTTTTTTTTAAATGTGTCTTGGACCCTAAGGTCCATCCCTTCCATCTAACTCTACAATCTTCTCAAATAGAATTAGGGGCATTAACTGAGTAGTTTACTTCAATTATATTGTGATTGTCTATGGTAGAAGTTTTTTCCTAAAATAGTTTATTATCACAGATAATCACATGCCAAATAAATGCTATTCCTTCAATCCTAAGAACTATAACAAGTTAAAATATTGTATGGTTAAGTCTTGTTCCCTACTAACATTTTTACAAGGTTCTATTATAAGAGAAACTAAGACTCATGATCTCTAATGATTAATAAATAATATTGAATAGAGGACAAGTATGAATCCAAGAGAGAAGTGACTAACTTTCTAAAGACTAGCTAATGTCTCTATGGTTGGCATTCATTATTTTTTCCACATGCTGATTTCGAAGTTTATCTTGAAGAGAGGTCATTCCTATGAAAATTATTTCCCAATTAATTCCAAATCTGGTTCAAGTAGCATGTTGGTTTGTATGTAAAGGACTGTAAAATTACTCATTTTACAAGGTGGTAGGAAAAAAACTGGGGAATGATAAATATGAGTGCAATGTGATCCTATGTTTTAAAGGTTCAGGAATAAACACTTTATGGATTCACTTAATTGTGGAAATTGGAGGTTAGGTTGGCTGGCCAAATCAGCTAATTTTGGCCTAGGAAAGATTGTAGCAATATTTATTGTTCAAGTCATGCAGGACTCTTGATTACTCATAAAAGCCTAGTACCTCGTGTCAGTTGTCTTTTAACATTTCATTTCATATATAAGGCATTGAAATTGTTTAGGAAAAAAAATAGGTTCAGAGAAAATGTTCCCTCAGACTAAAATGGGAGACAGACATTTGAAGACATACTTCAATTTTATTATCTTTTAGGCATAGATGGGCATGTTAATCCATTTCCACACACAGTTCCTGTAATCACCGACAGGGAGTGAACTTTGAGCTGGGAAAACCTGCCTCCTGTTGCCAAAGAGTTAAGCTGGACAGAAGCTGGAGCAGAAACCTCAAACGGTGAGGACTAGTTCATCTTCATTCTCAGTATGGTGATGTGTTGACAAACTTTTTTCTTCCTTCAATCTTTGATGTAGTGGACAGTGTTGTCCCATCTGTTCCTGCATGCTTTCTGTTTTCATTCTAGAGCATGCTACTTGAGATGGTCCACTCTCTAGGGTTTGACAGCTATTTTTAGAATTAGTTTACTATCACAAGCTGAAGCCAAAGTATTGTAGTTTTTTACCCTCTCTTCTTTGTGTCACGTTGCTGCTTTCTGCAAAAGTATCTTAGCAACTGTTCTTTGCAGCCTTAATCTCCCACAACCAAAAGAAAAAAAAATTATATGTAAGTAATTTCTTTTTTTAGTGTTCATGTTTTATTTTGGAAAACAGGTGTTTAAAAATTTTAGAATTTCTTTAAACAAAATTCTAAAAAGAAAAAGAAAAGAAAAGAAATCACAGTATTTACAAAGATAACAGAATGGCTTTGCCATGCAAAACAAATTACTTTGGTTTCTTTTTCCCCTTTCACTTTGGTTTAAATGTTGACCAAAATTCAATTTTTTCCTGCCAAATAAAACTTTAATAAATCAAAGTTTAGAGGCAATATAGCATATTTTCTTTTCCCTCTAATATTTTATACAGCATAGAGTTTAATAGGACATCTTATATATTTAATCCATACCAATGTACTACAGGAAGCTTTTATTAGGACATCAGTCACTACTGCCCAGACATTTAACATTTTACAAATTTACAATAACAGTGTGTTTCTAAATAATGCAGAAGTGGCAAAATATCATTCATAACTTCCATTTGAATTTAATCTCCAATTTGTCTGTTAAATTCTATTTAGGAAAAAAAACTTTCATTGGTCTGTTAAAAAAAAAAAAAACATATGCCGGTTTCCTTTTTATCGCCCATCCCCTCTGGATAATTGTTTTTTAACTGGAAATTTGATGCTGTTTGTCCACAAAATTATGTTACACTTGGACCAAAAATGGCTGTATCATGTTTATCCAGAAACCAGGCTTCTGCATGAAGGAGGAAAGGCTGAAAAGGCTAATCACAAATACACTATTGCCCCATATCCAGTCTACCTCGAAATGTTTCCATTTATACTATCGTCCTAAAAATGTCCAAGCGTAAAACATGTTTATAAAGTTACAAATTTCAATGTAACTAAAGATACATAGACATTTCATTGTTACACTTTCATGTACTGTTTGATAAATTATGTACCAGTTAAAAACACTAAATTATCTCAAGGTGCATTCAATATCTGTAGCGTAGTTAACAAAAACACACACACGAAAAAAATATATATATTCTATTCTTGTGGAAAATAATGCAGCTCCGATAATGACCACTGTTAAAAAATCTCCAATTCTGACTGATATCTTCTTCAGAGAGGAAAAAAAGTGTTTTTTTAAGGCAGTGGAAAACCCAAAGGATATAAAGCCAATTTGAAGTTTCATTCATGTAATGAAGAATGGAAATGGGGATAATTGCCATGATTTTCCAAACTGTTATTAATGCACTGATTTACTTTTGTTTTCTTTTAAGAAAGATTCCCAGCAACTGTCTCTATATGTAAGTATTAACCCCAATACAGTGTTGATATTTCTTGAGAACAGACATTGATTTCACTTTGGGGAACCTCTTTCTTATATATTAGTATGACTGTGTTTTGAATGGCGTTAGTTTGTTGTATGTACATTAAAATAGTGTTCTTCAACCTGACTTGGGTGTGTGTGAGTTTGTGTGTATTGAGAAAGAGAGAGAGAAAGAGATAAAATCACATCTTTGAATAGAGTAACATGTGGTGCTCCTACCACAGGGCCACAAGTTTCTACCCTAGGGTTTCAGAAACTCGTGATGAAATTTGAGGCATTACTGATAGCAATCAGAATCAGAAATGTACCTGCTCAAAGAGTATCCATAAAAAACAATTGAAATAAAAACATTACACTATACATCAGATTAACAGCAACTCCCAGAACAAAGCCTTACAGTGTATAAAAATAGCTACGTAAAAAATTTACATAAAAGGCAAACAAAAAAAGAAATTCTCAGTGCAGACATTTACAGAAAAAAAATTCAAACAGAACACAACATAGTGACCTATTATCATGGCTGCCAAAATTTGTTTTTTATTTCTTAAATTTTTCTATTTGTTGTTTTACTTGAGATAATTTTCTAAAATCCTGTGACAGCTTGGTAGAATGAACTGCTTAACACTTGAACCATGAATAGCTGTCATTGTCTTTGTATATGTCTTAAATACAATCCACGTTCATGCTTCAATTGGTCTATATGTTTTTTTCTCTGAAAATATGGAAAGAAAAGAAATTAACCAAGGTAAATTACCATTAACAGTCTTCATGTGCCAGTCAATTGTTGCATGAGATAAAAATGTCATATATGAAAAAATTCATCTTTGACCTGATTAATTTCTAGTTCTATCCCTCAACCAAATGCCTCTACTCTATAACAGTTTCTTTGAAATTTGTAAGACTTTTATTGGAGGGGTGATTTTGGAGGAGAGGAACTATTTAATCTACAAATCTACAGAAGGAAAGCCTTTCATCTCTTTTATAATATTGAGTTAAAATATTTGTCCTTCCCATAGCATACCCTACCTTCCCTATTCAGAAGTAAAGTCATTTGAAGTTCAAATCTCACAATGAAAATATTATATCCCATTTCAAAGAAATGGATAGTGAAATTAATCATATGGTAATGATACTGATGGGTTCATCTGAGTTGTAAATTTGAGAAATCTGAAAGTTAGGGCTTCTTTGTGAGAAGGGCACAAGAGTCAATCAGGTCAGCCTTCTACTTCTAGCTCCTAAGCACTTTAACCTCCTACTCTTCTCATCTTTCAAACAAGTCTATATGACAGCAAATCAGTGGAGGCGTGTGCTGTTCTCTCTCATAACTTTCCCTTTCACTCCTACATCTTTCTTACCATGTGACTAGATTCTATTTTGTTTGCTTCCTTCCTTACCAAACCTTGCCTTAAAGTTTTAACTGTAGTGACCCTTCTATCTACTGGGGTGGGCATGAGCTTCATACTTGAAAAGGCCCTCAGAATGGTCTGTTCTCACTAATGTAACAAATTCTCAAATGTTTTGAGCTGAAAGGAGCATTAGAGATCATTTAATCCAGTCCCCTCATATCATAGGTGAGGAAGCTGAGCTGGATAAAGTGTCTTGTGCAAGATCATGGCTAACACAGCTATGAGAAACAAAGCTGAGTTTTGTACCTCTGTTATCTTGCCCCGTGGAAGGTAGTAAGTAGATAGAGTGCCAGGCGTGGAGTCAGGAACACTCCTATTACTGAGTTCAAACCTAGGATCAGAAACTTACTAGCTTTGTGACCCTGGGCAAGTCATTGAGCCCTATTTGGCTTGGTTTCCTTATCTGTAAAATAAGCTGGAGGAGGAAATGGCAAACAACTCCAGTATCTTTGCCAAGAAAAACCCAAATGGAGTTGGACTCCACTGAAATGACTGAATAAAATTGCTTGACCCAAAGTCACTTTTTATCATTTATCACATTGTATTACCTCTGACCTTGGATCTGTGTGGCCATAGAAATATGAAGAAATGAGAAAGCGCAACTAAAACTTCCTAATCATCCTCTCTAAAAATCAAGAATGAAATACAGAAATCATCTACCGTATATGGCTATATAATTACACATACTGTATTTATAGACAAAAGTCTAGGGTGAATTGCCCTCCTTTCATTGGAAAGTTTTTCAAGGGAAGTTTAAATATTCTTTCTTTCATAAGTAAAACTTGTGGGCTAAAATGCTTAGATTACATATTTACATGAACCTCTTCCTTTTGTTTCCCCAAATCTAAACCACTAGAACCTTGTCATGTACTCTCACTCTTAAAACACAAGTCCATAGAATGAGGTCACTTGGCAAACTGAACTGCTGTTAGCAATGGGGCCCAAAAGGTAAAAGTTAAAATCTCATGGGTGACATTGGTTGTTCAGAGAACAACAGTTTTTTATTTTGTGAATTTCCATTCTTTGGGCTCACCAGAGTGGTATGTTTTGCTCCAACTAATATTTCTTTCTTGACTTTAAAGGGCAGAATTATGAAGTGAGAGCCTCAAAACCGCTTTTCCTTCAACCTCTCAGGATACTTCATACTTACCCACTAATATTTTATGTTTAGTTCCTTATGTAAAGTCCACCTACCTGGAACAGCATTCAGGATAATTTTTCTCTTAAGCTTCTGTTTTGTGATTGTTTTCTTCTAACTTTTTGTTTTCCTCCATGTTCCCCAGGTCTTTGTTAACATGTTTTGATGCTGTCCTAAAGGGAAATAAGATAACTATCATTGTCCATGTGTCGTGGGCGTCCATATAATATGATTAAGGTCCAAATGCTTGTATCTCTGAAAGCTCAGAGGGATCACCAATATATTTTTGGCAAAGCATTAGTGTGAATAATTTCAGACAAATAGAAGACCTTTTAGTGGAATTAACATTGTGGTGGAGTTGTGTTTATAGGCATAAGATCAACCAAAAATTCAATTATTTTTATGTAGTATTCAAATACTCAGCTCTCTCATGTCTTTCAGTTGTACAAGTGCTGCCTTCTCTTATTCTTATTAAAATGAAGAAGTAATTATGTTACAGGTAGAATATTCATCTTAGCAGACATTACCCAAAACACCTAAAAATGGGACAGGGCATTTCTTTGGGGTCTTCTCTCCTGTGTATACTCCTCTGACCAAAGCTGCTTGCACCCAATTTCAGTTTCTATTTCAACAAAGAACTATGAGGTAGTGGTAGAGATAGATCCCTAAAGCCTGGACTATAGCAGTGGCATCTGCAAGAGATGCTTTGTGGATGGGTATCACAACAAAATCTTTGCTCCTGTCATGTTTATCTAGAGAACTTGGAAATATAGAAAAGCAAAGATACCAGATGTTAAAGGTTTTCAACATTTGTCATTCTTTAAGTAGTTCTCTTCAGATCTCTAGATGGAAACTTCAATTTCTAGGCTTTTCAGATAAAGTCAGAAGAGGTATCAATGAAATTCCCATGTAAGAGGGGAAATATTTTCATTTTTTTCTTCTGTCACTGGTTAATGATGCAATAGCAGAACTCTCTGGTCCCTCAGCATATATATATATGTATATATATACATACATACATATATATATACACACATATATATGTGACGCACACATACATATATATATATACATATATATTTAAACATTCAG
>NC_058132.1:393987713-393995193 GCF_016433145.1 Gracilinanus agilis | reverse complement strand
ACATATATACATACATATATATATATACACACATATATATGTGATGCACACATACATATATATATATATATACATATATATTTAAACATTCAGAAATCAATGTAAAACTAGGTACTCCTTGGTTGAGAAGCTCAAGGAAATGTAAACATTAAAAAAAAATAACACCTTACCTTCCATCCTGGAATCAATACTGTGTATTGGTTCCAAGGTAGAAGAGTGATAAGAACTAGGAAATGGGGTTTAAGTGACTAGCCCAGAGTCACACAGCTACAAAATACCTGGGTCTGGATATTTGAACCCAGGACCTCCTGTCTCTAGGTCTTGTTCTCAATCCACTGAATCACTTAGTTTTCTCCTTTCTCAGCATATATATTTATGCATTCAGAAATCCCCTTGGTAGAGAAGATCAAGGAAATTTAAATAAAAAAAAAACTCCATTGTTCCTATAAGAACTTCTATCTGCGCAAGACATTTCTGGATTCTTATGGCTTGAATCACTTTTCTGGGAATAGGGATGGAGCCAAGTAAAGTGTACATACAGGAAAGATAAAGACTTAGACTTATGACTCATTCAAACTGGGACACAATACACGTAGTTTAGGGATGAATTCATGATTTTAAATGCTTAGCTTAGTTTGAACTATAGCCTGCAAAATCCATTCATTAAATGTGTGAGCAACTCTAAACTAGTCTAAGAGATTCCCTTAATATCATGATGACTTTTTCAAAGCCAGAAATCCCAAGATGTAAATGGGAAAATGTAGTGAATGAACTATGAATTAAAAAAAAATTCCTTAAGTCAAATTACCTTATCAGGTGAATATTTTCTTTCTTTTGTTATAATCAAATGAGATACACATATAGCATTTTGCTATGTAAATCTTAGTTGTTATTATTGTTAGTTGTGATATAAAGGTACATGGCACACTTTCATAGACTAGTCAATGAAATACATTAGAAATCTTTAGGCAGAATATAAGAACACAAGGTTCTAGTACCAGTTCTATAACAAACTAGCTGTTTGTGACCTTTGAGTGACAGTTTCTTTATATGTAAAATGAAGGCTTTGGGCAAGATGACCACTAACATCCTTTCTGGTGGTAGAATTCAGTAGATCTAGAAATTCTTGTCTTCACTTCTCTTCTACCCATTTTAAATTTAGCATGTCCAGATTTTGTACAAATAGTGCTCAACTTTTCCAAAAAACCGAGTCTGAAGTGGATGTAGACCAATTATCAAAATTGAGCTGATGATCACTGATTTCATTCATTAATCTCATTTTAAAAATGTGATGCACTGAAATTATTAGTGGTTCTTGCAAAGTGATTTATATCTTTTCTAATACAGAGATACATGAATTTATTTTGACATTTACTCAAAATGTTGGTCTTTATCAAACTTCTGTTCCTCCATTAAGGTCCTGTGTTCTCTAAACCTATGGCAATAAAAGCTTAACTCCTAGAAGGTTCTCTCTATCTGGAAAAGCTTTGAGAATAAGGCCAGTGATGCTCTGTGAATCTATTATCCAATTTCCAAGAGGACAAATCTCACTGAGTATTGGAGAAGGCCTGGTGGTGATTCCCTGCCCCCCCCCCATGGCACCTCACAAATCTATTAAGGACAAGAGGGACTTTGACATGCTCCCTAAGTGAGAAAATACTAACACTAATAAAATACCATATTATTTGAAATACTGAAGTAAAGCCAAATTAGATGATCATCTAACATAAAGAAAATGGAAAAAGTAAAACTGAGGACATCATTAAATAGTTCTCACTATAACCACTCAATCATTGCATCCTGAATTAGGGACTTTAATGATACATTTTGCTGATGGTATTTACATCAAATCAATGGCATAGCTGACCACAGAATCAACTACTTTTAACTCTACATTTTCTTTTTTCTTTTTTTTTTTTAAACCCTTACTTTCTACCTGAGAATCAATGCAATGTATTGGTTCCAAGGCAGATGAGCAGCAAAGGCTAGGCAATGGGGGTTAAGTGACTTGCCCAGGGTCACACAGCTAGGAAGTATCTGAGGCCAAATTTGAACCTATAACCTCCCATCTCTAGTCCTGGCTCTCAATCCATTGAGCTACCCAGATGCCCTCAACTATATTTTCTAATCATCTAACATAGCAGTGTCAGTGTCAGATACACATGTAGAAAACTATTGGTATTAATACATTTCATAGGGGGTGCAAGACAATGGGTTCAAGGCTTCAGAGATAAGCATTTATTATGCTAACTTCAATTAGTGTCAATGTTAGGGGGTACCACCCCTGAATGAAATGTAACTTTGAACTTGTAGCAGCAGGCTCAGTATCCACAGGGGCTAACTCTTGTGCTTGTTTTTCTGCTTTTTCTCAATCATGGAGATCATTAAAAACAACAATAATCCAAGAGACAAAAGCACTGAATATGAAACAAAGCCCACAAGTAATTAACAGTACAAGATATTTTGAGATTGAACTAAATATCTAATGAGTGTGGAAGCCTGTTAATCTCTTTTTCTCTCTTTTCACTTGTTCTTTATCTTTTCCATTAAATAAGGGAGAAAATATGAACAAGAACATGTATGCTACACTAAATGCAGTAAAGGATTGAATATGTTGGCAAAAGCTTGTTGCTGAAACAAATCATTATATGTCACTAAAATTGGGAAGTTTGGGAAATTGGTGCTCTAAGAAGTTCAAGGGAAGGGAGGGGAGAGCAAAGGAAAGAGCATGAATGAATGGGTCTATTGTGAAGTTCTTTTTTCTTGGGATTGGTGGGCTTTGAGAATAAGTATGAAAGAGATACCCATGAAAGCAAATATTGGTATGAGAGTGTTTTGGACAGAAGGCAGTGTTCAAGACTCTAACATCTATATCACTAAGCAAAACTATTTGCTGAAAAGGGTTAAGAATGGTAGATTGTGATTTCGCCTCTTGTTCATCTGTGGTTGAGGTAGGAGCATCATGAATGAATTCTTTTTTTTTTTGCCTTCAAATATTTGCTTTTAAAATGTAAATTTATTTTTTATTATATACTTAGTAACCACAACCAACAACAAAAACTTTCAACTTAACAAATGAATAAAAAATATTCTGTGCAGAACCATGAACTCTGCACTGCTTATAATTTATTAACAAATATGTAAATTGTATATGTAAGCTAAGATGAACCTCCTCTGCTTTTGAGTTTCCTTTGGACTTGGAAACTTTTTTCTCTTGATTTTTTAGCTGTTCTTTTTTATTTTAAATGTAATCTTAGTATGGATTATTCTTATTCTCTTTTATTTTCATTTCTTCATATATTTCCCTTATTTGCTTTATAGTTTCAATATTTGTCATTTCAAAAAAGTAGTATAATCCATTACATTCAAATATTACAATCGATTCAGCCATTTCTCCTGTTTAGTGAATTTATTTCCAGTTACTTTATCATGACAAACAAAACTTTCATGAATGTTATAATTTTTTATTCAAACTTGTTTTAAACTTCTGATGAGTACTTATGTACTATGAGTCACTGAATAAGAAGGTAATAAGAAAGATCATAAGAATTGTTCATGATTGTGCCAATCCTCCTAAATGCTAGAACTTCTGATTCTGTCCGAAGGAAACAATCATACATGCTCAAGTCTGCTTCTAGCATCGTAGAGTTGAAAGAGGATTTTAAAGTAGTGAGTCAGGCTTTCTATAATAATCGATACTATTATTTTTATAGTCAAATGAACTGCCTTTAACTATATATAATTGAGACACAGAAATGCATTTTCTTGGATCAGGGAGATATGTAGAAACTGGACACAAAAGGTTGGGAGTGAAAATAAATGAATTGCTTAAGCTCTGGTCAGGGGATCTGCAGATCACTGATTAAGCCTGGAACTTGTTTTTCTCTGCATCTTAACTGGCTGTCTGGACTTGTTTGTGAATAGGCAGGCCAGGGTGAGGTTGTGTACCTGTCTATAGCCATGAATTAAGTACTAGTTCTTAGGACAACTTATGTCAAATATATCAGATGAAAGCTCTAGGGAAGATAAATTCTGCCTGTTCTTTCTACTCTCTTTTGTGCTTGATTTTCATGTTCATCTATTTGTGTAGACATCTGAGTGGATACATTCCATTGATTAAGAACCTACTATATGCAACATACTGTTCCAAGCAGGATAAAAAAATTAGAGAAGACATCCCTATCCTCATGGAATTCACAATTTAGTATTGTAGATGGGTGATGTCGGAACCATAGAATCAGGGGCCACTAATGCGTACATATGGATCCCCGAGGGCCACATTCTGACTTGGTTTTAAAATGTTCCAACTGTGTTTTATTGTATGGATATTTATCTTGTCAAATATTTCAATGTTGGGACTTCCAGGTTAAGATGGTTGCAGAGTAGAAGCAGGGCACTTTTAACTACTTTAGTTAACTCACTACTGACCACCAGCATACCTCCAAAGGACAAAAAACCGAATCCAGATGACAAATATTTCAATGTTATATTTTAATCTGTCTCCTGAGTGGCATGGACCTGGCCAGTTGCTGTTTGGCAATTTTGCTATCAATAAAGCACTGTATGCCTGTGGAACAGAAGAAGGATGTGCAGATAAGAGTTTGGGTGACAGGAGGAGAGGAAATAAAAGCTGGGACAGATGATTTCATTCTCTCCACTCTCATACAGTTCACTTGAGACAAACATCAAGAAAAGCCTTAATGGAGAAAGAAGTCACAAAAGGTCAATATGCAATCTTGAAAAATTTCAAGAGGGATAGTGGAATTGAGGAGGTGGATGGAATGACTCATTTTGCATATGAACCTCTGGTCTTTTCAGTACCAACTGCTGATATAACTATCATTGCCATCTAGTGCCCAGATGACTTTAAAGGAAGGTTCTGTTATTGATGTAAATGAAGTGTGAAACTGCCTGGCATTCTAGGATTTGTAGGGGACAGATGAGTTATGCCTAAGGATTTATTTAAAAAAGTTACACACATATTCAGTGAGAAGGTAGATTAAGGGAAAGGTATCAGGAGATGGTATCCTCAGTCTTGCCAATGACAAAATGGCACAAGCTGAAAAACATTAGTGGGTTAAGAACTAAAATAAGAAACCAAAATGAGAAACTAAGAAGATGGAAGAGCTATGGCAGAGGAGAGAGATCATTGTAGGCCACTGGGGCTCTGTAGATATCTCAGGACAGAAACCTTGGACTGAATCTGCTGGTTGTACTCATCTCTTCAAGAAATGATTGAATTTATTATTTATTCCTTGGTATATCTGTTTCAGAGTTATTTTTAATAGGAAGGGTTTTATTTGCTCTCTCTCAGAATTTCTTAGGTAACTTTTTTACCCAAGGTGTGATCCTTTTTTTGTCCCCATTCTACTTAGGGAGAAGGGAATTGTCATAAAGGCAAATTGAAGCATTCCTTATTGCTACAAGGAAAACTTACCAAGAATGCTATAGTAAGAATTCTTATTCAGGTACAGGGTGTCCTAGATAGCTTCTCATGTTTCCTCCAACTTGAGAGTTTTGTGATTTTTGAATCACCCTTTTGTCAAAATTCAAGAGGAAGTAGTGCTTTGCAAGTGTTTGTGTACTCCTGTGCTTCCCAAGAAACCTCAATGGAGGATCAACCTCACCTGCCCAATGAAAATGGGGCTGTTTGAAGAATATATAGAGTAGTTCCTGTATTCAGTTACTCAATACTTGGTAAGGTTATTGAAGGATACACACACGGACACATACACACACACACAAACACATACACATTCCTGCCTTGGAAGGCAAAGCTCTTTCTATCTCCCAGTCCCTACTGAATAGGAACACTCCTATTAGTAAGGTCATTCTCTACTATATGCCCATGTAAGCTCTAATAAAAAAAGAAGAAAAATGGAACAGTCAGCAGAAGGAAACCATAACCCCATTTTTTTCTCATGAGGGACAGTTGTAAGCACAGTTCTGGACTTGGTGGAAGAACTTGGTTGTAGAAATCACAATTTGACACCTGCGTTTACTTCTATTTCCTACTCTTTCTGACTCCTTGGAATGTCAAGAATTGCCCAAAGAAATTCATTGCTTTAAGGAATTCTTCTATAGCAAAAGTGAGAAAACAATACAGTGAAAGAGAATACAGTCCCAAAATAGGGTCACTGAATTGGACATTACTGAATACCACCACCCACTGATAATAATTTAGGAGGGCAAAAAGTTAATTGAACTAGTGAAATAACTTTCTATTACTAAATATAGAAGAAAAAAACATATTTCCTAGGTCTATTCAGCACCATATTTAACATACTTGTGTGTATGTGCATGAATGTGTATTAGAGAGATATCCCAAATGGACAATGAGGCACAAAGTTTAGCATAATTGACCTGGTTGCAATCCATTTAGGAAGTTAAACAGCAATTTAAATGGTTCCGAAAACTACCCTGCCACAAAAGCCCATTTAAAAAATGTTAATAGTCTTCTGTGAATCATGAAACACAAGGATCTTGGAAGGTTCAAAAATATAGATAATTTAAAGAGTAATGGAAAACTTCATAGTGGGCTGAAATAGGTCAGAGCCTTTTATTCAAGAAATAGTTTAAAAGACATGATTGATGAAAAATGTGATATAAAATGCAGTGGAGTGGTCAAGTTTAAGACACAGGATTAGAGAAACTTCATAGGGTATCAAAAAAAAACTGTTGATCATTGAGTTGTATGGCCATTATTATTGATATTTGAAATATTATAGAAAATAGAAAAAATACTGCAGGATCTAAAATGTTCTGATTTTTGAAAAAGGGATGAAAGTCAATCACAAAGCTATAGGCTGGTGAATTACCTTTAATTCTTAGAAAAATTCTATAGATTAATGTTAAGTGGATGGTTTCTGAAATGGTCACTAAAATCAATTGACTAACTAAATAGCAATTATTAAGAGCCTATGTGCTACTGCTAGGTTTGTACCCCAAAGAGATAATAAGGAAAATGACTTATATAAAAATATTTATAGCCACGTTCTTTGTGGTAGCAAAAAAATTGGATAATGAGAGGGTGTCCATTAATTGGGGAATGGCTTAATGAATTATGGTATATGTTGGTGATGGAATATTATTGTGCTGAAAGGAATAATGAACTGGAGGAATTCCATGTGAACTGGAACAACCTCCATGAACTGATGCAAAGTGAAAGGAGCAGAACCAGGAGAACATTGTACATAGAGATGGATAAATTGTAGCACAATTAAATGTAATGGACTCTCTACCAGTAGCAATGCATTGATCCAGGACAATGCTGAGGGACTTATGGGAAAGAACACTATCCACATCCAGAGAAAGAACTGTGGGAGCAGAAATGCATTAGAAAAATACACGATCAATCATGTAGGGGAATCGAAGTGGAAATGATTAAGGTTTTGATGTTAAAAGTTCATTCTACTGCAGATATGAATAACATGGAAATAGGTTTTGAACAATGATACATGAATAACCCAGTGGAACTGCT
>NC_058132.1:393964433-393987213 GCF_016433145.1 Gracilinanus agilis | reverse complement strand
TGGGGGAAAAAGAAATGAAAGAGAGAGAGGAGGCAGAATAAGGAGAAGGAAAAATAGAGTCATAGAAAGAGAGACAGACAGTGAAAGAGAGACAGACAGTGAGAGAGAAGGACAGTGAGGCAGAAAAAGTTTTAAAACATGGATTTTGAAATATTGATGCTAGTTAGTTATACATTTCCCCATTCCTCAGTCACTCTGACTTTTGTCTTGTGAATTTGAAACCTATAGTTTGTAGTCTGAGTCTCTTTGGGATGAAACTCACTGTGAAAGATTCTTTAGTGGACTAAATTGAGTTGTAACTTCATTAAAAAAATATTTTCCACTTCCAGGTTAAGATGGCGGCAGAGTAAAAATCAGCTACTTAATCTCTCCTAACCCTCACATAAAGGACTCCTCAAGAGGACATAAAAACAAATCCAGACAAGTGAAGGGACCCCACAACAAGGAACAGCATTGAAGGTATGTGGAATCGGGCATTTCCATTCTATAAGGGGGTGAAACAGCTCTGACTAAAACGTGAGCTGAACAACCCCCTCCACCCCCATACCACCTACAATGCCAAAGCCAGCACAAAAGAGTTAGTGCAATTTTGGGGCATTCATTAAGTCCTTGACAGCCACCTGGGATCACCAGGGCCTGTTCCAGAGAACAGCAAGACTTAAGACCCCAAGAGACTAAAGAACACTCAGACTTTGAACACAGACCATGAGCACAGGAACAGACCTTGGGTGGGAACCCAGTGCAGAAGGGTACATGACTGTGGAAGCAGAGCCCTGAGACTGTTAAAGGAGCTTCAGGCAGAGGAACAAGCAAGGGGACCACCAGGAGGCTTGACCCTGAGAACAGCTAGACCTGAGACCTCAGTAGTCTAAAGAGTGCAGAGAGAACCTGGGTATGAGGATAAACCTAAGAGGGCACTTGGCTCACAATGGTAAGCCATTCACAAGAAACCCAAAAGAGAAAGATCAACATGAAGAAATCTTTAACACTTCACAACTTTTACACAGAGAAAATTCAGACAACAGAGCAAACAGCAGAGGAGAACAAACAAATAATCAGATCCAAACCTTCCCAAAAAAATGAAAGCTGGTCACAAGCTCTTGAAGAGTGCAAATCTGAGATGATGAGAAAGACGGAAGAGTTCTGACAAGAAAATAACACTTTAAAAGACAGAATTTCACAATTAGAAAGTGAGGTAAGTAAATTCAATACCAGAAATGATTAGATTGAAAAAGAAAATCAAAAGATTATAGCAGGAAACCAGTCTCTAAATACAAGAATTGGGCAAGTAGAAGCTAATGATCTCTCAAGACAGCAAGGACAAGTAAAAAAAAAGTCAAAAGACTAATAAAAATAGAAGGAAACATAAAATATCTCAATGAAAAAGTGACAGATCAAGAAAACAAGTCTAGAACAGACAATCTAAGAATCATTGTACTTCCTGAAAAAGCAGAAATTAATAGAAATTTGGACTCCATACTAAAAGAAATTATTCAGCAAAACTGCCCTGAAGTTCTACAACAAGAGGGCAATATAGACATTGAAAGGATTCATAGATCACCCTCTACACTAGACCCTGAAAAGACAACCCCCAGGAATATAATAGACAAATTCAAGAGCTTCCAAGTAAAAGAAAAAAATTTTACAAGAAGCCAGAAAGAGACAAATCAGATATTAAGGAGCACCAATCAGGATCACACAGGATCTGGCAGCCTCCACACTACAAGACCCCAAGGCTTGGAATATGATATTCAGAAAGGCAAGACAACTGGGTCTACAACCAAGGATCAACTACCCATCAAAAATGACTATATACTTCCAGGGGAAAGTGTGGGCATTCAACAAGATAGAAGAGTTCCAAGTATTTGCACAGAAAAGACCAGGAATAAATGGAAAGTTTGATATACAACCACAAAAATCAAGAGAAACATTAAAAGGTAAATAAGAAACAGAGAGGAAAGAAAGAAAACACTTATTTTTTAAATTTGCTACTTTAACGGCTTAAATAAGATCTAATTATTTGTATTGCTATGTGGAGAAATGGTATATGTAATACTCTATAGTGAACTATAATCACTATTATAGTTTCACTATTATAGTAATTAGAAGAATTATTCATAGGGAGAGGTAGGAGTACTTTATGGTCTAAGATGATATGGGGGTTGGAAAGAGGGGGGCAAATAATAGAGGACACTAAGAGAAACTTGAATGAATAAGAAAAATAGGATATTCTATTACATACAAAGAGGGCATGGGAAGGAGAGGGGACAAATACTATTATAGAAGGAGAGGAAGAGAGCATGAAGAGGTAATATTTAAACCTTACCCTCAGTGGAATTAACCTTGAGAGGGAAGAGTAGCTATATCCATTGGGATATAAAACTCTATCTAACCCAACTGAGAAGGTCAGAAGGGATAAACCAAGGGGAGCAAGGGTGTGGGGAGGTCAAAAAAGGGAATGGAGAAGAAGGGGGAGGGAATTCATTAGGCCTTAAAAATAAAAGATAGGAATAATAAGGGAGGGGGTAGAAAGGGAAGTTAATCAAAGGAGGAGACAAGGGTTACTGGCTTAAAGCAAGCCACTGGTTTAAAAGGAAATAGTTTAAGAAGAAGAGGTAGAACTAGGAGAGGATACCAAAATGTCGGCAAATACACAACTGATAATTATAAATCTGAATGTGAACTGGATGAACTCACCCATAAAATGGAAGCAAAAGGCAGAGTGGATTAGAAACTAAAATCCTACCATATGTTGTCCACAAGAAACACATATGAGGTGGGTGAACATACACAGGTTTAAGGTAAAGGGTTTGACCAAAATCTTTTGTGCTTCAAATGAGAAAAAGAAGGCAGGAGTGGTGATCATGATTTCTGACAAAGCCAAAATAATAATAGATATGATTAAAAAAGACAGGGAAGGTCATTACATCCTGATTAAAGGCAGTATAGACAATGAGGAAATAACAGTGTTCAATATGTATGCACCAAATGGCATAGTTTCCAAATTCATAAAGGAGAAACTGGCAGAGCTCCAAAAGGGAAGAGATAGCAAAACCATACTAATGGGAGTTCTAAATATTCCTCTTTCAGATCTAGATAAATCAAACCGAAAAATAAATAAGAAAGAGATAAGAGAGGTGAATGAAGTCCTAGAAAGATTAGATTTAATAGATATGTGGAGAAAAATTAACAGGGACAAAAAGGAATACATCTTCTTTTCAGCTGCACATGGTAGATTCAAAAAGATTGACCATGTAATAGGGCATAGAAACATTGCAAACAAATGCAAAAGAGCAGAAATAATAAATGTAACCTTCTCAGATCATAAGGCAATAAAAATATTAATTAGTAAGGGCACCTGGACAGTCAAATCAAAAACTAATTTGAAATTACATAATATGATTCTCCAATATCAGTTAGTCAAAAAGAAATCATAGAAACCATCAACAATTTCATTGAAGAGAATGACAATGATGAGACATCTTACCAAACTCTGTGGGATGCAGCTAAGGCAGTACTCAGGGGAAAATTTATATCCTTGAGTGCATATATTAACAAATTAGGGAGGGCAGAGATTAGTGAATTGGGCATGCAAGTTAAAAAACTAGAAAGTGAGCAAAATAAAAATCCCCACATGAAAACTAAATTAGAAATCCTACAAATCAATGGAGAAGTTAATAAAATCTAAAGTAAAAGAACTATTGAATTAATAAATAAGACTAGAAGCTGGTATTTTGAAAAAACAGATAAAACAGACCAAGTATTGGTCAATCTAATAAAAAAAAAGGAAAGAAGAAGACCAAATTGACAGTATCAAAGATGAAAAGGGAAACCTCACCTCTAATGAAGGGGAAATTAAGGCAATCATTAAAAACTCTTTTGCCCAATTATATGGCAATAAATATGGCAATCTAGGGGATATGGACGAATATTTACAAAAATATAAATTGCCTTGATTAACAGCAGATGAAATAGAATACATAAATAACCCGATATCAGAAAAAGAATTTGAAGAAGCCATCAAAGAACACCCTAAGAAAAAATCGCCAGGGCCTGATGGATTCACAAGTGAATTCTATCAAATGTTCAAAGAGCAAGTAATCCCAATACTATATAAATTATTTGATAAGATAAGCAAAGAAGGAGTCCTACCAAATTCCTTTTATGACACAAATATGGTACTGATTCCAAAGCCAGGTAGATCAAAAACAGAGAAAACAAACTACTGACCAATTTCCCTAATTAACATAGATGCAAAAATCTTAAATAGAATATGAACGAAGAGACTCCAGCAAGTGATCAAAAGGATCATCCACCATGATCAGTTGGGATTTATACCAGGAATGCAAGGTTGATTCAACATTAGGAAAACCATCCACGTAATTGACTATATCAACAATCTAACAAACAAAAACCACATGATTATCATAATAGTTGCTGAAAAAGCCTTTGACAAAATACAGCAACAATTCCTATTGAAAACACTGGTAAGTATAGGAATAGAAGGACCGTTCCTAAAAATAATAAACCGTATATACCTAAAACCATCAACAAGCATCATATGCAATGGGGATAAATTAGAAGCCTTTCCAATAAGATCAGTAGTGAAACAAGGATGCCCTTTGTCACCTCTATTATTTAACATTGTACTAGAAACATTAGCAGTAGAAATTAGAGAAGAAAAAGTAATTGAATGTATCAGAATAAGCAATGAGGAGACTAAGCTATCACTCTTTGCAGATGATATGATGGTCTACTTAAAAAATCCTAGAGAATCAACTAAGAAGCTTGTAGAAATAACCAACAACTTTAGCAAAGTAAAACAAACACAGGAATTATACAAAAGCAACTATAAAACACTTTGCAAACAAATAAAACTAGATCTAAATAATTGGAAAAAGTTTGATTGCTCATGAGTAGGACGAGCTAACATAGTAAAAATGACCATTCTACCCAAATTAATTTACTTATTTAGCTCCATACCTATCAAACTACCAAAAAGCTTTTTCACTGAATTAGAAAAAACTATAACAAAGTTCATTTGGGATAACAAAAGATCAAGAATATCAAAGGAAATAATGAAAAAAAATGTGAAGGAAGGTGGCCCAGCAGTACCAGATATTAAACTATACTATAAAGCAGCAGTCATCAAAACAATATGGTACTGACTAAGAGACAGAAGGGAGGATCAGTGGAATAGATTTGGGGTAAGTGATATCAGCAAGACAGTGTATGATAAACCCAAAGAGCCCAACTTTTGGGACATGAATCCACTATTTGACAAAAACTGCTGGGAAATTTGGAAAACAATATGGGAGAGATTAGGTTTAGATCAACATCTCACACCCTACACCAAGATCAATTCAGAATGGGTGAATGACTTGAACATAAAGAGAGAAACTATAAATAAATTAAGTGAACACAGAATAGTATATTTGTCAGATCTCTGGGAAAGGAAAAATTTTAAAACCAAGCAAGAGTTAGAGAAAATTACAAAATGTAAAATAAATGATTTGGATTATACTAAATTAAAAAGCTTTTGTACAAACAAAAACAATGCAACCAAAATCAGAAGGGAAACAACAAAATGGAAAGAAAATCTTTAAAACAAAAAACTCTGACAGGGGTTTAATTACTCAAATATATGAGGAGTTAAATCAATTGTATAAAAAATCAAGGCATTCCCCAATTGATAAATGGGCAAGAGACATGAATAGACAATTTTCAGGTAAAGAAATCAAAAGCATCAATAAGCACATGAGAAAGTGTTCTAAATCTCTAATAATTAGAGAAATGCAAATCAAAACAAATCTGAGGTATCACCTCACACCTATCAGTTTGGTTAAAATGATTGTAGGGGAGAGTAATGAATGTTGGTGTGGATGTGGCCAAATTGGGACATTAATGCATTGCTGGTTGAGTTGTGAACTGATGCAACCATTCTGGATTGCAATTTGGAATTATGCTCAAAGGGCTATAAAGATTGCCTGCCCTTTGATCCAGCCTTACTGTTGTTGGGTTTGTACCCTAAAGAGATCACAGATAAACAGACTTGTACGAAAATATTTATAGCTGAGCTTTTTGTGATGGCAAAAACCTGGAAAATAAGGGAATGCCCTTCAATTGGGGAATGGCTTAACAAATTGTGGTATATGCTGGTGATGGAATACTATTGTGCTCAAAGGAATAATAAACTGAAAAAATTCCATGTGAACTGAAAGACCTCCAGGAATTGATGCAGTGTGAAAGGATAGAGCCAGAAGAACATTTTACACAGAGACCAATACACTGTGTTAACACAGAATGTAATGGACTTCTGTACTAGCAGCATTGCAATGACCCCGGACAATTCTCTGTGATTTATGGAACGCTACCCACATTCAGAGGAAGAACTGTGGGAGTGGAAACACAGAAGAAAAGCAACTGCTTGAACACATGGGTTGAGGTGGACATGACTGGGGACGTAAACTAGAAACTACCACACCAATGCAACTGTGAACAATTTGGAAATGGGTCTTGATCAATGACACATGTTAAAACCAGAGGAAATACGCATTGGCTAAGGGAGGAGGAGGTTGGGGGGTGAAGGGGAAAGTAAGAGCATGAATCATTTAACCAGGTTCATTTTTCTAAAAAATAAATTTATTAAAAAAAAAAGACAGCAATGGTCTATATTCTCTTCTTGCCTTCAAACTATTACAGTTGACAGTGTTGATATATCTAAACCTTAATTATTATTTCAGGGGCTAATTTGCATTCCATTCTATAAATTACCTAAGGGGGCCTCAAGATCTGTAATCTTTTTAACAAATTGCTGCTTTGTAGTTCTCTATGATCAGTGTAAGAGAGAGAAGTTGAAATTCATGTAGGCCTTGCCATACTAGTTGACCACTCTCCTAATAGCATATCTAAGAGTAAAAGTAAGATTTTTAGATTGAGAATTTTGATTTTATCAACCAGAAAACAAAACCTCTCTAATTATCCATTAGTGTATATATTTTATTTCTAATATGAATTGTATATGCATATATTCCCTTTATGACAGTTTTCACTTACTGAATAGATTATTGAAAAATTGATGAAACGATTAGAATATGCCAGGCACTGTCCTAAATACTAGGAATAATATATAAGAAAATAAGACAAATCTTTACCTCAAGTATCTCATATTCCAAGGAAGAAAATACATCAGTTTTTAAAATGTGGAGAGGGAAAAGTATGTTAACTAAATGAGATAAGAGTTTGATGATTAGTTGATGTAGAAGTCCAGAAATAATTGAACAATGCCTGAGCACTTCAGGAAATGGTGACAAAGGCTTGGAAATTGCCAGTCAGGAGAGTGAGCCTCAGGGAAAGTAAAAGAAAGGACTGACTACTCAAAATATTATGAAGGGGAAAAAATTGGTAGGACTTTGTGGCTGATTAGATAAGAGAGCAAAAAAGACAGAGAAGTCAAAGCTATCAACTACAGCTGAGTATAATGGTAGTATTATTTAGAGGAAAAAAGTGGGGGAACCAGGAATGAGACAAGATTTTGGTGATGAATTTAGATTTAGATAGATTTTGAATTTGAGACATTGTTAAAGATATAAGGTTTTAATTCTGAATAGGCAGCTGATAATTTTGAATCAGAACTTGCTAAGAGGTAGAAATTGTTTTGATAGAGCTTGGAATTAGGACAATCTGAATTCAAACATAGCCTGACACTTATTACATGTGCAACTCTGGGTAAGTCACTTAGACACTGTCTCAGTTTCCTCATCTATAAATTGGAGATTATAAAAGAATCTTTTTTTCAGGGTTATAGGGATGACATGAAAAAAAAATAATTGTAAAGTGCTTAGCATAATTCCTGGCACATGGTAAGCACTAAATAAATGTTGCCTATTCTTATTAAGATATAATTTTTAAAATAATTAGTCTAGAGGTAATAGTTGAAGGTTTTTTGTGATCATCTTGTTTGTCATTTCTTATGGCACAATAGTATTCCATTACAATACTATATGACAACTTGTTCAGCCATTCCCCAATTAATAGACATCCCTTTAGTTTCTAGTTCTTTGGCAACACAAAAAGAATTGTTCTAAAAATTTTAGAACATAGATTTTCTTTTCCTTTTTTCTTGCTTATATTTGGAAATAAACCTATTAGTGGCATCACTAAGTCAAAAGGTTACTTTTTCAGTGTAATTTCAGATTGCTCTCCAAAATGGTTAGAGCAGTTCATAGTTCTACCAACATTATATTTGTGTTCCCATTATTCCACATACCCTCTAACATTTGTCATTTTGTCTTTTTATCATTTACCCAATCTGCTAGATGTGGAATATCTCAGAATTGTTTTGATTTGCATTTCTCTAATCAAAAATAATTTAGAGCATATTTCATATATATTTATATGTATATAGTTTTAATTTCTTTATTGAAAAATTGTGTGTTCGTATCCTTTGTTCATTTGTCATTTGAAGAATGATTCATATTCTTATATATTTTTAAACATTATGTATGTATTTTAGATATGAGATCTCTAAGAAACTATAATTTTCCCCAACTTATTCCTTTCATTCTACTCTTGGCTACATTAGTTTTATTTGAGCATAAAATTTCAATTTAATGTATTCAAAATTAACCACATTTTATCACAGATTGCTTTCTATCTCTTTATATCCATAAAATTTTCTTCTATTTATAATTCTGATAGGTAATATGTTGCATGTTCTAATCTTTTTTATAACATCTCCCTTTATATATCCGGGTCAGGTATCCATTTTGATCTTATCTTGGTAAATGGTATAAGATATTGTTCTATATCTAGTTTCTGACAGATTGCTTTTCAGTTTTCCCAACAATCTTTATCAAAAATGAATCTGTACTGTGTGACTCAGCTGTGTGACCCTGGGCAAGTCACTTGACCCCCATTGCCTACCCTTACCACTCTTCCACCTATGAGTCAATACACAGAAGTTAAGGGTTTAAAATAAAAAAAAAATTAAAAAAAAAAGAATCTGTAGAGGGGGTAAGGGACGACATCCTATGGATGGTGGGACTTTATTTGGGTCTTAAAGGAAGTCAGGGAGATCAGCAGTCAGAAGGGAAGAAAGGGCTTCCTGGTTAAGATGGCAGCAGAGTAAAAAGAAGCTGCTTGACCTCTCCTAACCAAAACATATAGGACTCCTCAAGGGGACATAAAAACAAATCCAGATGAACTAAGGTACCCCACAAGAGGGCGCAGCATTGAAGGTACTTGGAATCTGGGCATTTCCATGATATAAGGGGGTGAAACAGCTCTCACTAAAATGTGAACTGAGCAACCCCCTCCCTCCCAAACCACCTACAGTGCCAAAGCCAGCGCACAAGAGCTAGAGCAAATTTGGGGCATCCATTAAGTCCTTGACAGCAACATGGGACCACCAGGGCTTGTTCCTGAGAGTAGCAAAACTTAATACCCCAAGAGGCTAAAGAATGCTCAGACTTTGAACACAGACCCTGAGCGCAGGCATGGTTGCAGCTGCAGATGTGTATCCCAAACTCAGGCATGGACCTTGGGTGGGGACCCAGTACAGAGGGGTTCACAACTGTGGAAGCAGAGCCCTGAGACAGTTAAAGGAGCTTCAGGTAGAGGAATAAGCAAGGGGACCACCAGGAAGCTTGACCCTGAGAACAACTAGACCTGAGACCTCAGGAGCACAAAGAACGCACATAGACCCTGGCTGTGAGGATAAAGCTGAGAGGGAGCTGGGCTAAAAATGGCAAGCCAGGGACAAGAACCCCAGAAGAGAAAGAGAAAGAAGAAATCTTTAACACTTGACAACTTTTACACAGAAAAAATCCAGACAACAGATCAAACAGCAGAGGAGAACAAACAAGTAATCATATCCAAACCTTCCCCAAAAATGAAAACTGGTCACAAGCTATTGAAGAGTTCAAATCTGAGATTATGAGAAAGATGGTAGAGAACTGGCAAGAAAATAACAGTTCAAAAGGCAGAATTTCACAATTAGAAAGTGAGGCTCAGAAATCAAATGAATTGACATGCAAATTGAAGACCAGAAATGACCAGCTAGAAGCTTTGAAGAACCAAACAGAACAGATTCAAAAGGAAAACCAAAAGATTATAGCTGAAAATCAGTCTCTAAAGGCTAGAATTGGGCAATTAGAAAAAGATGCCCCCAAATCAGAAGAATTAATAAGCAAATTGGAGACCAAAATCAAAAGGCTGGAAAACAGGATAGACCAAATTGAAAAGGAAAATCAAAAGAATATAGCAGGAAACCAGTCTCTAAATACAAGAATTGGACAAGTAGAAGCTAATGATCTCTCAAGACAGCAAGAAAAAATAAAGCAAAGTCAAAAGACTGATAAAATAGAATGAAACTTGAAATATCTCAATGAGAAAGTGACAGATCAAGAAAACAGGTCTATAAGAGATAATTTGAGAATCATTGGTCTTCCTGAAAAAGCAGAAATTAATATTAATTTGGACTCCATACTAAAGGAAATTATTGAGCAAAATTGCCCTGAAGTTCTACAACAAGAAGGCAATACAGACATTGAAAGGATCCATAGATCACCCTCTACACTAAATCCTGAAAAGACAACGCCCAGGAATATAATAGCCAAATTCAAAAGCTTCCACAAAAAGAAAAAAATTTACAAGAAGCCAGAAAGAGACAATTTAGATATCAAGGAGCACCAATCAGGATCACACAGGATCTGGTAGCCTCCACACTACAAGACCGCAAAGCTTGGAATATGATATTCAGAAAGGCAAAAGAACTGGGTCTACAACCAAGGATCACCTACCCATCAAAAATGACTATATACTTCCAGGGGAAAATTTGGGCATTCAACAAGATAGAAGATGTCCAAGTATTTTCCCAGAAAAGAAACGGACTAAATGGAAAGTTTGATATACAACCACAAAAATCAAGAGAAACATGAAAAGGCAAATAAGAAACAGATGGGAAAGAAAGAAAACACTTATTTTTAAATTTGCCTCTTTAAGGGTTTTGATAAGATCTAACTGTTTTTTTCCTATATGGAGAAATGTTATGTGTAATTCTTTGTAGTGAACTCTATTCACTATTATTGTATCCACTATTATAAGAATTAGAAGAATTATTCACAGGGAGAGGTTGGAGTACTAAATGGTCTAAAATGATATGAGGGGTGAGTAAGAGGGGGTTTAATAGTAGAGGACACTAAGAGAAACTTGAATGAATAAGAAAAATAGGATATTCTATTATACGCAAAGAGGAAGGGGAGGAGATGAATACTATTATAAGAAGGAGAGAAAGAGAGCATTAAGAGGTAATATTTAAACCTTACTCTCAGTGTAATTAACTCTTAGAGGGAAGAGTAGCTATATCCATTGAGATATAGAACTCTATCTAACCCTACAGAGAAAGTCAGAAGGGATAAACCATGGGAAGCAGAGGAGTGGGGAGGTCAAAAAAGGGAGGGGAGGAGAAGGGAGATGGAATTCATTAGGCCTTAAAAATAAAAAGAGGGGAATAAAAAGGGAGGGAGTAGAAATGGTAGTAAATCAAGGGAGGGGACAAGGGTTACTGGTTTAAAACAAATCACAGGTTTAAAAGAAATAGCCTAAGAAGAAGGGCCAGAACTAAGAGAGGATACCAAAATGTTGGGGAATACACAGCTGATAATTATAACTCTGAATGTGAATGGGATGATTGGTTATACTAAATTAAAAAGCTTTTTTACAAACAAAAACAATGCAACCAATATCAGATATCAGAAGGGAAACAAATTGGGAAATTGGGAAAAAATCTTTATAACAAAAAACTCTGACAGGGGTCTAATTACTCAAATATATAAGGAGTTAAATCAATTGTATAAAAAATCAAGCCATTCCCCGAGCTATAAATGGGCAAGGGACATGAATAGGCAATTTTCAGGTAAAGAAATCAAAAGTATCAATAAACACATGAGAAAGTATTCTAAATCTCTAATAATTAGAGAAATGCCAATCAAAACAATGCTGAGGTATGGCCTCACACCTAGCAGTTTGGTTAAATGATAGTAGGGGAGAGTAATGAATGTTGGAAGGGATGTAGCCAAATTGGGACATTAATGCATTGCTGGTTGAGTTGTGAACTGATGCAACCATTCTGGATGGCAATTTGGAACTATGCTCAAAGGGCTATAAAAGATTGCTTGCCCTTTGAACCAGCCATACCATTGTTGGGTCTGTACCCCAAAGAGATCATAGATAAACAGACTTGTACGAAAATATTTATAGCTGTGTTTTTTGTGGTGGCAAAAAACTGGAAAACGAAGATATGCCCTTCAATTGGGGAACAGCTTAACAAATTGTGGTATATGCTGGTGATGGAATATTATTGAGCTAATAGGAATAATAAACTGGAGGAATTCCATGTAAATTGCAAAGACTTCCAGGAATAGATGCAGAGTGAAAGGAGCAGAGCCGGAAGAACATTGTACACAGAGACCAATACACTATAAAATAGAATGTAATGGACTTCTCTACTAGCAGCAATGCAATGATCCATAACAATTCTGAGGGACTTATGAAAAGAACCCTACCTATATTCAGAGGAAGAACTACATGAGAGGAAACACAGAAGAAAAGCAACTGCTTGAACACATGGGTTGAGGCGGATCTGATTGTGGATGTAGACCGAAACTACCACACCTATGCAACTCTCAACAATTTGGAAATAAGTCTTGATCTATGACACATGTTAAAACCGGGGGAAATGTGCATTGGCTATTGGGGGGGGGGGAGGAAGTTGGGTGGTGAAGGGGGAAAGTAAGAATCATGTAGCCATGATAACTTTTCTAAAAAATAAAAATTATTAAAAAAAAAAGAAGGGAAGAAGGAGAGCATTCCAGCTAGTGATTCCCAAAATGGGTGCTACCACCCCTTTGTGGGTGCTGCAACTATCCAGGTGGGTGGTGATGGCCACAGCTGCATTTATCTTTCCTATTAATTGCTTTTAAAATTTTTTTAAACTAATTTCCAGGGGGCTAAATAATATTTTTTCTGGAAAGGGGGCAGTAGGCCAAAAAAGTTTGGGAACCACTGATTCCAGGCATGAGGGACAGCTACAGTGAATGCTTGGAGACAGCATCTTATTGAAAAAGCAAGGAGGCCAGAGTCACTGGATCAAAGAATGCATGTAAGGTGTATGTAGACTGGAAGAATGAGTGGGGAGACTTGAGGCATTTATATGAAGTCTTTACTAAATAACTATATGTCCAGTTTGGGGAAAGGATGAGTCATTCAATTTGGCCCTCAAGAAGTTTATAATCTAATTGGAGATATAAGAGCAATACAGGGTGAAAAATTAGAAAACAGCTTTGCACTAAATAATGTGGAATATATAATCGATATCATATTTATTGCCTTATCTGTGGGTGGGAGAGGGGCAGGAGGGAGGGAAAGAATTTGGAACTCAAAATTTAAAAAATGAATATTAATTTATTTACATGTAATTGGAAAATATTTAATGAAATGCTATAAATAAAATTTTAAAATAAATAATGTGTAGTTCAGAAGAGAGAAAGAGTACTTTGAGCTGGAATAGCCAATTATAGAAGAAAGTGGAACTTCTATGATGGGTAGAAGGCAATCTGCTATAAGGAAAGGAGAGAGGATTTTTAAAAATCCTTCATGTCACTAACACATATCTCCTGAGTTTCTTCTATTAGGTGTGAAGCACTGTTAGATCTGGGATAAAGTGGGGTGTTTTTAGGCAGAGGGAACAGAGTTTTTAAAAAGGGGAGTCATGGATCATTTAAATACAGGATCAATGTTAGGTAGTAGCTAGGGATAAAATTGGAAGAGCAGAGTTGGGTCTGGTTTATAGAAGAACGTAAACTACGTAGACAAGTTCCAATTTGATATAGTAGGTAATTTAAAATAACATGATGAAATAGGTATTTTAGAAAGACTGACTTGTCAGTAGCATGGATAAATTGAAGCAGAAAGAGACTGCAGTCAGGGACTGTAGAGTTAAGAAATATCCCAGGCATATTGGAGGGAAATAAAAATGAATCCGTATTCCAAAAATTTGGATCTTTACCTTTCTCAAACATAAGGTTACTTAATAATCTTATTTGTTGTATGTCCTGATCTATTTTTCTGGTTTTGAGCCATTACCAGATAGTTTTGATAATTACTGTTTTAGAAAAAAGTTCAAAGTATGGTACTGCTAGACCTTCTTTTTAATTTTTTTCATTGTTTCCTTTGCTATGTTTGATCTTTTATCTAAATGAATTTTAATATATTTTTTCTAGTTCAATACCATAATTACTTTTGGTAATTTAATTGAGATAGCACTGAATAAGTAGATTAGTTTGGGCAGAATTGTCTTTTTAATTATATTGGCTCTACCCATCCATGAACAAATTAACATTGTTCCAATTATTTAAATCTGATTAATAAATTATGACTGCCTAAAAATGTTTCATAATTTTGTTCATATAGTTTCTTGATTTTTTTTGGAAGATGTGTTCCTTTGAATTTGATTATATCTATGGTTATTTACGTAGTTTATCTCTTACTATCTCTTCCTACAGGACAGTGTTAGTAATGTATAGAAACACCCCTGATTTATCTGGGTTTATTTTATATTATGCTACTTTGCTAGATAGTTTCAACAAAATTACAGATTTCTTAAAATCTTATCAGATAGTCTGTGAAAAGAGATAGTTTTATTAGCCATTGAGATACCTTCAAATTCTTCTTCTTCACTTATTGTTATTGCTAGCTTTTAGAGTACAATATTAAATAATAATCCTACTCCTTAAAAGGAAAATTGTAATGAATCTTTTCAATAACAAATTCAACAAACATTTTTGAGCCTCTATTTTTTGAAAGGTACTGTGTAATGCAGTGTGAAGAATAGAAGGATATGAAAATATATATGTAATTTCTAATTTTTTTAATCAAGATGTATATACTAAAAACTAAATAAATCATTCCAATTCAAAGTAGTACGCAAAAGTCAGATTATTGGTAATTAAGGAGAAAGTAATGGTGATGAACGTCCTCAATAGTTGTATTTTTCTTTGTTTTCCTTCTTCCTCCTGCTTTCCCAACATTCTTATTTTCTTTCAAAGGTTTCATTAAAATCTCTATAAAATATTTCATTTCTCTATTTTTCTCTTTAAAAGATCTCATTTCAAAAGTTTACCTAATATGTATTTGGGGATCCCAAAGTGAAACAAAAAGAGTGAACTTTTCCAGGATGAAAATTCCTTTCCCGTTTTCAACAGCTCTTACAAGTTAGTCTTCTCTAGAATGAAGGCTAACTCCTCTGCAGAGCATATCTGACTTTACACTGGCTCTTGCCAATCAGATAATATTTACTGAAGACAATACTTTACTTTACTTGTCATATGGCAAGTCTCAATCATCCTGATAAACGTAGAGTGAAATGAGAAAAAAAGGAATGGAACCTCAGCAGTCCTCATAATTCAGCTATTGTGTTGAGAAAAGACCTTCTAAAAGGGTTCTACCTCCCTCGTGTCCCAGAGTTCTCACATTGCCAGGGCTGATTGCTCTTAAAAGCAGCAAAACCTCCGGATGCAGTCAAGTGCTGGCGCTCTCAGGAATAGCACCACCCACACAGCCAGCAGGTACTAGCAGGAATTAAAAGGACAAAGTGATTTTCACTGAGCCTCATAAAAATAATAAGGAGCAAACTACAGCTAGAGAAACAAGGAAAGCACCCAGTAAAGTAGCACAATGGTTTAATTTGATCAAAGGGCGCTGAAGAGCCACCCACAGACCTGTCGCCATACTCCTACCTCTTTCTCCTACTCTCATGCTGCTGACTCTGATGGCTCTGCTCAGATTTTCTATGAATCAACAAAAATGTACTGAGAACCTATTGTGTTGTGGAGGAGAGAAAGAATTAGAATACAGAGTCCCTGGTCTCCAACAGCTTACAATCTAGTAAGGAAATTTTGTAAAAAAAGGGGGGAAATCCTCATTTTTAGAGAATCAAGCCACATAAACCCATGTTAGCCATGCCCAATGTCTGTGTATCTGAGCACTCACTTTCCATTGGCAGACTGTGATTCACTTCCTTTTCACTGAATATTATGACTCACCCAAGATAAACTGATAATCTAAAATCTCATTCTCATGTTTCTCCATTCTCTCAGTCTCCTACCCCTCTCCTCCTCTGCAGGGTTGGATTGTGGAGCACTCAATTCCTCCCAAAGCCTCTCTTTTATATAGGATTGAGATTTGAATTCTCAGAGTAACATAATTTATCATCAATAGATTTGTTTGATTTTGACTCCAAGGCAGACCTTTCTCCCATTAGATTATAAACTCTTTGAGGGCAGGGGCTTAATTTATTTTTCTTATTTAGATGCTAAGAGCTTAGCATGGTGCCTGGTACATAGTAGGAACTTAATATATTCTTATTAAAGTGAAATATGTGTATTAAAGTATGTTTATATATGTATATATTTGTGTGTACCATCATCCCTCTGTCAAGAGAACATACTTTATTTTTGTTCCTCTTGTCATTATTATCATTGATTATATTAATTAGGCTACTAAAATTTTTCAGTCTTTTTTTCTTTCTTGTTACTAGATATAATCATTCTGCTAATTTTACTCTGTCTCATTACATGCAATCTTTGCTGGTATTTCTGAATTCATTCATGATTATTTCCTATATCACCAATAATCTTCCCTTCCATTCATATTCTGTATGTTATGCCATTTCTGTACTGAGGGGCATTCCATTTCTTTTCAATTTTTACTATCATGAAAAGAGCCACTATGAATACAAATATTTTTTTCTTATTTTGGGAGTTTCTTTGGGATACAAATCTAGTAGAGATTTTTCTATATCTTAGGATACATATAGTATAGTAATTTTGAGGGCTGAGTTCCAAATTGTCTTCCAGAATAGATGGAACAATTCAAAGCTCAACCAACATTGCACCAATGTGCTGTCTTCCTATAGTCCATTCAAAACTATTGTCTTCTCTTTCTGTGAATCCTTGCCAATTGAATAGGTGAAAGTTGGAATTATTTTAATTTGGAATTGTAGCTATGTGGAACAGTGGATAGAGTGCTGAGCCTGGAGTCAGGAAGATTCTTTTTCCTGAATTCAAATCTAACCTCTGACACTTACTCTCTGTGTGACTCTGGGCAAATCATTTAACCATATTTACCTGATTTTACTCATCTGTAGATGAATCTTCCTGATTCCAGGACTGGTATTCTACTCTATCCACTATGTCACCTCCCTGATTATAATTCTGTAATATTGTTGAGGTCTCATTTTGCTAATTCTCCTTCTTTCCCCTCCCATTTTTTTTTTCACTATTTCACTTGGAAATATTTACCTTTTATTCCTCCAGATACTTTTCATTTACTATTTTTCCCAGTTTTTAAAAGTAATTATTTGGATATTTTATTTATATGGTAATGATTAATTGACTTAGATAGAGCTATCTTTTTATTATATGGCCATGTTCTAATCATGAACATGAATATATCTCCATAATTGTAGGTCTATCTTTATTTCCACATAGAATGTTTTATACTTGTATGCCTCACACTTTATAGGTGAAGTCCTCAATATATTTTTTGAAAATCATTTTGATTGGAATTTCTTTTTCTATCTCTTTCTTTTGGGTTTCATTGGCAATATATAGAAAAGCTGATGATTTGTGTTAACTTATTTTCTATTATAATATTTTACTCATATTTGTGGTTAGTGCTTCAATTATTTTTAGTTAAATCTCTTAAGCTTTTCTATGTAAACTATCACATTAACTGAAAAAAGTGACTTTCTTCTTTTCTTATCTTTGTGTTTTTCCCTCACTACAGCATCACAGCCAATACAATGACATGCACTCGGAATTTCATGAAATGTTTGTTGATATTATTTATAAAACTAAAGAATCACATTCACTCTAGTAGTTGATTTTCTTTAACTTCTTTCCAATATTGCAAGGACAATTCTAAAATTTAGCCTTAACCAGATGAAATAGGAAAAACTCAGGAAGAGAAAATTAAAAGGAATTTATTACAGAACAAAACAAAAAACCAGTACTGAAATACATTAGTTTGATGTTCACAAGGAAAATATTGGGGGCCTCAAACCTCCAGCCACTTTCAGTGACAACTTTTCATAATAAGGGGAGACAATCCTAATAGGTACATGTCTATAAAAGAGGATGGACTACTTCATCTCAGTTCTTCCCAAATAATTATGATTGTCTCACATTTCAAATGAGAATACATTTTAGTAAGTATACAAATATACATGGCAGGTGCTGTCTCATACTTCACATACTCATCATGAAGATATGGGATTAGTGCTAAGGAGTTAAAATTAGAGGGCATGTAGACTGCCTTCTGTTTCAGTACCATTTTCTGCTAGGTCATTCCCAGCAGGCTTGTTGAATGAAGTCAAAGTCAAACAAGTTTAAAACATGAGGTCACTTCAGAATCATTCTGCATCAGTGATTTTACAAACCAGAAATGTTGTGAGCCATAGAGAAATAACATAAAATGTGAAACCCATCAGATTATAGCTGATGATTGTAACTACTCTATAACTAAAAGTTTTTGCTGTATAATAAATCACTTCAATTTAAGAGAAAAGGGTGAATATGTGGGAGGCCAATAAGAGAAAGAGAGTCTCAAATAGATAAAATTCTGAGACTCCTCTTTTGACTCCTTTTCTGATCCACACCTTTTCTTATTGAAAAACGTTATAGCCTTATTAGAAAACTTTAAGTTCCTAGCAAATCAACAGTCAAGAGGTTAACATTCTCTCCTTTGATCAGAAATACAACTGTTTTTGTTTCAAAAGTAGTTCAGACAATCAAAGTCAAAAATTCCTTCAGGAGGGACTATCTGTCCCCAATAAAAGTATCCTAGGCTTAGTTTACTAATAATGAGGTGGCTACAATCGAATGTTGTATTTTATCTTCACCTTCACCTTGAAGCTACTGAAGTCAATGAGATTTTTTGTGCTTTGATATGATATAATTTGTAAATTCTGTGCAACTGCAAAGTTCCTTTGTGTTTGTGTGTGAATTGGGTTTGATATACATTATGTTATGGAATAAGAGGCAAAATGTTGATAAAGGAGAGGAATAAAGGGCTGATAGGTGAGTAATGAGGAATGAAGGGGATAGCTGAGGTAAGAGATGAAGCAGGTGGTATATAGGAAGGTAAGGGGGTGAATGGGAGTATAGGAAGGGCTACTAAACAAGCTAATCACAGGAGGATAGAGACAGAGGGTACTGGGAGGAAATAGACTGGGTGCTTCAGGCAGACAAGGTATCTCTAAGACACAAGAGGAAATGGGCCAGTCAGAAATGTTTAGATCTGGCTGGAGGGTTTTCTCTTGTTAATTTCTAAGGTCCCTTTGAGGGAGGAGTCAAAGGCTCCTCCCTGCCAGTGAAATTGATGTCTGCAGGAAGTCTCGGTTGGGTACTTCCTGGCCAAGATGGATGCATAGGTTTCCCTCAAGAAAATAAAAGGAAAGTAATTTTTTCTCTCTTTCACCCTTTGCCTTAATATTTAATGAAATGATCCACTAGAGGCTTTTGTGTAGGTAACAAAGGGGATTCATTGATGGCAGGGATAAGTTGAGGGAGAGAGGGTTTCAGGGTTTGTAATTGCTTCTAGGGAGAAAGCTGGTGCTGGGGGAAGGGTCACAGGAGAAGGTCAGACTGAGAGAGGCCGGCTCTCCCAGTCAGGAAGGTTTCACTGCCCTGAAACAAAGGTATTATCAGATCACTAAATAAGGGGGTGGTTTAATTTAGGATATCCTTCTTGCCTACAGAAGCTAAACCCACAATGTCCAACCACCAAGCCCACCCTTCCTCCCAGGGCCCAATGGGGAAATTCAGGGGAAATAGCAGGATGTAAAATGGAGAGGTCAGGGAGAGGTCCAGAGAAATCAGGCTAAGTCCAAACACCCAAAGAAAAGACACACAGGCAAAGGCAGAAGCCAAAAGGCAAAAGCCCCCAAATCCAAAAGGCAAAAGCCCCTTAGTTGGAGCTTCAGCACTATTTATAGTATCAGACTCCAACTGTTTTTCTGTGAACATTCTAAAACTTCTAACTGCCAGAGCTGCTACAGTTGATTTGCAAAAGCAAAAGGCTTCTGCTACGACCCTGCATTATAATTATAAAAATAAAATCCCAAGTTCTTTGCCAGAGACACAGCAGCAGGAGCAGCTGACAGAAAGATCTCCAGTGTCCATTACTTTCTTATCAACTAAGCCATCCTTATCAGATTATCTGGAGATAAAAAATAGATTTTGACACAGAAATATATTTTGTGTCATGTCATTTATATGTTCTCTGCCATGTCTAAGCAAAGTATATCATTGCCTGATGAATGCTTAATTTTGCTTAGCAAACAAAGATCATAGATTTTTTTAACATGAATTAAAAACACACTATCACTATTCTAAATGACAAAATTACTTTCCAGAACTTTCATTTTAGAAGGTGCTTTCATGCACATATCATTGCTTTTGACATGGAAACTCCTTTTGCTATAAAATATGGAATCTGTATTATAATATAAAAGACAATGTACTTGGAAGTCAAGAGACCTGTCAGGCTCAGAATTACTATTTTCTAGCTCTGTGATCCCACATTTACCTCTCTGAAGTTTCATTTCTTTACAAGCATAATATTTGTACCTATCTACCCATTTGGAATTTGTCATATAGAAAACTCTTTATGACTTAAAAGGTATTTTCTCTACAACTCTCTCCATTCCCTCTACCTCCAATCAAAAAAAGAGAGAGAGAGAAAGAAATCATAAAAATTAAGGTAACAGACTTAAGTTATAGCTATTGTCAGAAAGGAAGTATGGTCATTGTGGTTACAGGAAAAAACATAATTTCCAAGTGGGAGATGTAATGTCAGAGGAAAAATTTCAACCAAATGTGTTAGTGATTGGGATAGCCAGCTATCACCTGGAAAATGGAAAGATAACCAAAGGTGAAGTGCACAGCAGCAAAGTCTCAAAGACTCAAAGTCTCAAAATTTCTGAGTATCCAAATAATAGTAACTAGAATAATTCTGTTTTTCCAACTGGATTAGCAAATTGGATCGATGAATGACCTTTCATTCTGTCAAGAATAAGAGGAAATTTTAAGGAAAAAAGTTGAGATAATATATCAGGTTCACAAGGTAAACTACTTCATATATTACGTAGTCTGATTTTATTTCACTTTATCCTTTAACTGAAGGTTGAAATCAATCTTATTTTCTAATTAAGACATCAGTGTGAAATAGCTTAATATTAAATTAAAGCAATATCTAAATGGAAACCAGTTATTTAATATTGTGTTCTAAACATAATCAAATACAAGCCCTCCCAACATTTGTTATTAACATCAATAACTTAATGCTGATATAAATACAGAACATTCCTAAAATAACTTTTTTATTACAAGGTTAGATAGTTCTCATATATATCTCCAGTATCCCTATTAATATTAAATAAGCTGATTCCAGAAAATATTGTTTCAGAACAGGAAATTCTCAGATGAAGAAATTAAAACTATTACTATTTATATAAAAATGTATCAAATCACTATTGATTCGAGAAATACAAATTAAATCAACTCTGAGATACCATCTCTCATCTATCAAATTGGCTAATAAGACAAAAAAAATATGTGTGTGTGTGTGTGTGTGTGTGTGTGTGTGTGTTGGAAGAGATGTGATAAATCTGGGACACTAATACACTACTGTTGGAGCTGTGAACTAATACAACAATTCTGGGGAGCAATATGAAACCACTCCTAAAGGGCCATAAAATTATGCATATCCTTTGACCCAGAAAAAGAACCACTACTAGGTCTGTATCCTAAAGACACCAGAAATGGAGGAAAAGAATCTATTTGCATAAAATATTTTTAGCAACTCTTATTGTAATGGCAAACAATTGTAAATTGAGAGAGTATCAATCAATTGGGGAATGACTGAACAAGCCAAGTATATGGTTGTAATGGAATATCATTGCTCCATGAGCAAGAGGAGTTCAGAAAAGAACCAGAAATACTTATATAAATTGAAGTAAAATGAAGTGAGCAGAATCATGAGAATAGTGTATACAGCAAGAGAAATATTGTATGATGATCAGCTATGGAGGACTAAACTATTATCATCAAAACACGGTTCCAAAATAACTTCAAGAGACTCATGATAAAAAATGCTATCCACAACTAAAGAAAAGACTGTTGGAATCTGATTGAAAATCAAAGTACACCATCTTTCACTTCATTTCTTTTCTGGTTTTTATTGTATGTATAATATGCATCTTCTGTCATGGTATGAGAAATATGGAAATACGTATTTAATGAAAGCACTAATATAACCTATATCAAATTATTTATCACTTGTAGGGGGAGGGAGGAGGAGTTAGGAAGGTGGAATTTGAATCACAAAATGTCAGAAATCAATTGTCAAAAATTGTTTCTACATGTAATTAGGAAAACATTAAGTTTAAAAAATGTTTGAAAATAATGAGCCAAGTTAACTAAAGACTCCCTACATTGGCATAAATTATGCCAAACTACTAACAATTGACAGAATTTGCAACTTAAGAATGCATATAAGGTACTCACTCACACTATGTAATGCCTTGTATTTATGGCTTGGGAAGATACAAGTAAAAATACTTGTCTCAGACTATTTTGTTAAACTTTTACTATGTGCAGTTATTCTGTTTGAAAAAAAGGGTGAGAAAAGCTAGCATAGGAATTGCTTTTTTTTTTTT
>NC_058132.1:393944204-393963933 GCF_016433145.1 Gracilinanus agilis | reverse complement strand
GCCCAAATTTAAAAGCATTACACAATCTGATGATGAGACAGGATTCATTGAACTCCCAATTCATGGACAGGATCATTGAACGGGGAATAGATACATGGAACTTGACCATTCTATTGAAAAGTATGTAAGGCAAATAAAGGAACAATTTGTCCATAACTCTTGTAAAGAGACTGTAGATCATTTTAAAACAAATTGCCCTACATGGCCTGAAATGGACCTTGATGAGTTAAGGAGAACTGCTGTTTATGTCTTTAACAACCATAAAGAGAAACAGGAAGAGAGTAATAGTTTATTGGACATATTTAAAAAGAATATGGTCATGTTTAATAAGAGACTAGACTCCTTGACTGACTCTGTTGTAAGCGATAGAGCTGAAAAACGACTACAAGAGTCTGCTACTAAACCAATGGCAATTGCCCCTCTCCATGAATCTAAATTTCAGCCCCTTATATGCCAATTTTGTGGAAGAAGGGGTCATATATTGATGAACTGTAGGACTTGGAATCAGGCATCTAGAAATACTAACTTCAGAAATTACAACTTTAGAAATATTTATAATTATAGAAATAATGACAATTATAGAAATCAGGATTATAGAAATTATAGAGATAATGATTATAGAAATTATAGAAATAATAACGATTATGGAAACAATGATTTCAGGGATCATGACTTTAGGACTAGTAAAAAATCTAGGTATATGGATCAGGCAATTGATAACTCATACCAAATGACTCCAGAGAAGTATATCTTGAGTGGAGCTCGGCCCTAAACCACCCAGGGTGCTACTGCCCCTCAAGGAGGAGCCCATGGGCCCACCCAAAGATTATGAAGGTGTATGGGGGGGGTTGAGGCACAGGGATCAAAGGATACAACCTTTGATTTTCCAGACCCTGATGCCTTACTGCCTGTTGTCCCCATCCACTGCCCCCCCATTCTGACGAGCCTTATGTAACATTAAAGGTTGGTAATGCCTGTTATGACTGTCTTGTGGACACTGGAGCTTCCAGATCTGTATTGAAGAGTACACCAGACCCATATTGCTATTCCATAGGAGCAATAAGTAGTGGGGGTATCAGGAAAACCCCAAATGGTACCAAAGCTCTCCCCTAGAACAGTAGCCATAGGGCCCCTAAATGTGGAGCACTCCTTCCTATTGATGCCTGGCTCCCCTATAAACCTGCTAGGGAGAGATCTTTTATGCAAGCTTAGAGCAACAATAAATTGCTCTCCAGATGGCTCTATGTCACTGGAATTGCCTGAGGAATCCTTAACTTTGCTCCCTGTGCTCCTTTCAGATAGTCATGAGATACAGGGGTCTCCCACTTTTGAAATCCCAACAGATATACCTGAGTCTCTCTGGGCCACATCACCTTCTGATGTTGGCATACTTAAATCAGCTGTCCCTGTCCAAATTAAAACAAAATCTAGCCCACCTCCTTCCATTCCTCAGTATCCTCTCTCGAAGGAGGCAATAGAGGGCATTACCCCAGTGATAAATTCACTAATTGACCAAGGCATCATAATTCCCTGTAAATCTGAATACAATACTCCAATACTGCCTGTTAAAAAGCCAAAATTGGGGCCTGATGGCAAGCATCTCTATCGATTTGTCCAGGACTTGAGGGCAGTGAACAATCATGTTATAAAGAGACACCCTGTAGTCTCCAATATAAATACTATCATTTCTTCTATTCCTAGCACAGTTACATACTTTACAGTAATAGACTTGTGCTCAGCCTTCTTTTCCATACCTATACATGAGGACTCCAGACATATCTTTGCTTTCACCTGGAAAGGTTCTCAAGGACAGGGGAATGTTTGCCCCAAGGGTATGTTGAAAGCCCGACCTTTTTGCACAGATTTTGAGCCAATAATATATTTAAAAATATTATATTTAAAAACAGTAAGTTAATGAAATATGTAGATGATTTACTATTGGCTTCACCACATGCCACAACATGTCAAGAAGATAGTAAACATCTTCTTTTAGAATTACATAAAAGAGGCCACAATATCTAAAAAGAAAAGGTTCAGTGGTATCTCCAAAAAGTGCAATATTTAGGATTTATTTTAACTGCTAGGTCCCGTTTAATTTCTCCACAACGCATTGAAAGTATCCAAAACTTAAGTGATCCTACCACTAAAAAATAATTGAGGGCAATACTTGGAGCAACAGGATTTTGTCTGCAATGGATCCCCTGCTATGGAGAAATCACTAAGTCCCTTGTAGCACTCACAAAAAAACACTTTCCCTGAACCACTTAAATTGGAAAAGGAACACTGAACAGCTCTTTCAAATTTAAAACATGCTATCCTGTCTACCCCTGCTCTCGGTATCCCAAATTATGACAAACCATTTACTTTATATGTCCATGAAAGGAAAGGAGTAGCCTCAGGTGTTCTAACTCAACTTTTGGGGACTGATCAACGCCCAGTAGCCTATTATTCAGCCCAGCTGTACCCAGTAGCTGCAGGAGCACCACCATGCCTTAGAGGAGTAGCTGCCACAGCTTTATTAGTGACAAAATCTGCTGATTTGGTATTAGGATGCCCTCTGACCATAATGTGCCCGCACGAGGTAGAGGCATTGTTATTAAGACATAGAACTCAAGCATTTACTGATCAAAGGATTACAAGATATGAGATAACCCTATTGAATAATGAACATATCACATTAAAAAGCTATGGAGCTCTTAATCCTGTGACCTTGCTCCCTGATTACCAATTTCTGAAGAACCTTTACATGATTGTACATCTTTGGTGTCCACTGTTGATAAACCTCGTAGTGATTTAGTGGACACCCCTTTGGACAATCCAGATTTAATATTATTTACAGATGGTTCTTCTTTTATGAGAGAGGGTATGTGCTATACAGGAGCTGCAGTAGTTACAGAATTGGAGACTCTATGGTCAGCTTCTTTACCCTCACATGTGAATGCACAAGGTGCAGAACTCACAGCTTTTAAACAGGTTCTTATCATTGCACAGAACAAAATGGTCACAATTTACACAGACTCCCATTATGCATTTGGCATATGTCATGTTGTCAGCATGTTATGGCTTCAAAGGGGATTCTTAACATCACCTGGAAAGTGTATTGCCAATGCAGACCTTATCACTGAACTTCTTTCTACCATCCAACTCCCTGAAGCCATAGCTGTTGTTCACTGCTCTGCACACACAGGTGGCACTGACCCTGTCTCCAGGGGAAATGATCGAGCAGATGCTGCAGCCAAACTAGCAGCCTTAGAAGGACCTGAGTTAATTATGCCACTAACAATTACTGATACTTTGGATCTGTCCTTTTCCTATAATGACAAGGAAGTGGGAAAATGGAAGCAGAGATTTAAAGCAAAACAGATAAATGGCGTATGGGTGTCATCTGAAGGCAAGCCCCTGCTCCCTAGGGCTTTCTATAACCAAATTTGCCATTCCATCCATAAACATGGTCATTTTGGCACCCAAAGCAATGTAGACTCTGTTAAAAGAGTATGGAGAGCACCTGGAATAACTACAATTGCTTCCAAAATATGTACAGCTTGTCCCACTTGCCAGGCCTTTAATCAGCACAATTTTTGAGAAAAAGCTTTTGGTGGACGTCCTCTAGCTTACACACCATTTGAACATTTGCAAATTGATTTTATCTCTATGCCAAAAGCTGGACACTATAAATTTTGTCTGGTCATAGTCAATCAACTGACCAGATGGCCTGAAGCTTTTCCTACGGCTCAGGCCACAGTGGCTTTTGTTGTCAAAATCCTTTTGAAAGAGATTATTCCTCGTTTTGGCCTGCCAGCACGTATTGATTCTGATAGAGGAACTCACTTTACTGACTCAGTCTTTTCACAAATTTATTCATGTTTGGGGATAACTCCTAAGTTTCATACACCATATCATCCCCAGAGCTCTGGCCAAGTTGAAAGTCTGAATAAGGAACTTAAAACTATGATTGGCAAATTATGCATGGAGACTCATTTGAAATGGCCTGAAATTCTACCTCTGGCCTTATTTTATCTCAGAAGCAGACCCAGAGGTGATTTACATGTCTCACCATTTGAGATGCTATTTGGACATCCACCTATTCAGGCACAACCATTCAACCCTGCCTATACTTTGTTGTTAGGAGGGGATACAACCATTGCTACTTATATCAGAAAATTACAAACAAAATTGCGAGAACTCTATGACTCTGGAGCTGCTGTTCAAGCAGGCCCCTTAGACTTCTTGCTTCATGATTTGAACCCAGGTGATAGTGTGTACATAAAGAATTTCAAACATACTGGGTCAACTGAACCTGCTTATGATGGACCATTCCAGGTCCTATTAACTACACCAACAGACATTAAACTTGGTGAGAGGGACTCATGGATTCATTGCAGTCATGTGAAACGAGTACCTCCTATTGATAATGAATAATTCTCTGTACTAAGTATTATTACCTGCACCTATTATATTTGAGTATTGATTATATTTGTCTATTGTGATGAGAATGCTCTATTGCTGGATTTTGCACTATTTTGTTGCACTTTATTTGATTGATCCTTGTACTTGAACAATGCATATACTACCTCACAACATAATATCTGTATTAGTGACCTAATTGACCTAATGTGCCTTTCAAAAACATTTTATGCTCTTTGTCATTCCTTTTGCACTTTCTTGGATGTATTATTGCTTTGTATGCCTCATTTGCACTCACACTATGGATCATGGCAAGTTAAGGAGGGAATGAATCTTATTTCTTACAAATTAACTTCTATTCTTTACCTCTGTGATTGTGTAAAAACTACACATTTTTTTGTTGTTGTTTGTTTTTCTTCCTACATGTGCAATACAATATTTGATTTTTTTTCTTTTTCCCTCATTTTTTTTTTTACATTTGGAGCACGTCACCAGCATTAAATACTCTTGACTGTTTTGGTTTTTGCAATAAGAATAAGCTAAGATGCCCATCTGCCTAGCATATGAATTTATATCCAAAAAGTTTTGGACTATAGAAACCTGCCACTAGTTATTTAACTATTATGAGACTTTTGCTTGATGACTATGTCTAATCCAAGGAAAATCGGACCACAAAGGAGCACAGAGTTTTTGACCTGCAAAGTGCAAATGAGCACATAAAAGAAAGAGACTGAACTAATCCTACAGATTGATGACATTCAATTTAAAGACTTGATCCTGTGTGAGACTCGAGGTTGCGATGCTTAGCATATGTTAAGACGTAGGACTTCCTTGTACCGCACTTGATATCAAGTACTCAACATCGATTGTTCTGGCTCCATTATCTCTGAAGTGAAGAAAAGCATTGCACCGGAAAATGCTATTTCTCATTTGTCTCAAGATCTAGTCTCCTTTTTCCATTTCTTTTATGATGTGACAACTTACTGTAGTCCAGGCTGCTAAATTGGGTTAGTGAGTGATTGTTGTTGCAAAGCTTATGGGATATGGATTGCTACAGGAACCTGCTTTGATTTTTGAATTTTTTTTTCCTTTTTCTTGTTCCTAGAATTTTTTCCTTTCAATTTTTTTTTAAAAATATCCTGTATTTTCCTCATAGGTTATTTTTTTCTCCTTTCTTTTTCTTTTTTTTCCTTTTTATTTTTTCTTTGGACTTTTTGATGTTTGGAGAATTGATTCATATACCTTATGCGTTGACCATGTATTCCTGTGTAATTCCCATGTGTATCCCTGTATTTTCCTCAGGGGGGAAATGTAAAGTTGTTCTCTTCTGGGTGACTATGTTACTTCTGTAAATTTAGACTTGAATTAGACCCTAATTTAGAACAGAAGACTACCTCCCAGAATCCAGAAGACACCATGAAGATGCATGCAGAGACCACACACTGCTCAAAGAAATCTAGAGTGAATTTTGAGACATGGCGAATTTGAACTTTGGCGGGGGGTTGAATGTATTTATTTTGAATGGACACTTTATGCCAGAAAAAGGGGACTGCCCCCAAAATGGCTTATTGTCAATGCATCGAACATTGGTTTTNGGTTGAATGTATTTATTTTGAATGGACACTTTATGCCAGAAAAAGGGGACTGCCCCCAAAATGGCTTATTGTCAATGCTTCGAACATTGGTTTTGTTCTTTCTCCCTTTTATTTCCCTTTTATCTCAGAATTATTGTAAACTTTAATTTGATTGTTTTCATGATCCATTGGGGAGACTTGTCTCCCAAAGAATCACAGGGGGGAATGTAAAGTTGAAAATACCTTGTACTCCTTTTAAAACTACATTACCCATAATTCCTTAAGCCTTTTCCTATTGGTTGTCAGTTAAAACTACACCCAAACTCCTTTTCACCATACCCATAAGGCCTTTAGATTTTTCTTATTGGTTATGGGTTTTGCGGGAGGTTTTGGATAGGATTATGGTGGGCGTGTTGTTAGGGGCTTTTTTGAGAGAAGGCGCTGCGGTGAAGGGTGAGTTAGGTTCTTCCCCAGGGCTTTTTAAATAAAAATTCTTATAAATATTATACTTTGGAGGCATTGAATATTAATTTCAATCTTTACACTATACTTCTAGTATTTTCAGTAGGAATGGGTGTTGTATTTTGTCAAAGGCTTTTTCAGCATCTATTGAGATAATCATGTGGTTTTTGTTGGTTTGCTTATTGATATGGTCAATTATGTGGATGGTTTTCCTAATGTTGAACCATCCTTACATTCCTGGTATAAATCCCACCTGATCATGATGAATAACCCTCTTGATCACTCGCTGGAGTCTTTTTGCTAGTATTCTATTTAAGATTTTTGCATCTATATTCATTAAGGAGATTGGTCTGTAGTTTTCTTTCTCTGTTTTTGATCTGCCTGGCTTTGGAATCAGTACCATATTTGTGTCATAAAAGGAGTTTGGTAAGACTCCTTCTTTGCTTATTATATAAAATAATTTGTATAGTATTGGGATTAATTGTTCTTTGAATGTTTGATAGAATTCATTTGTGAATTCATCAGGCCCTGGTGATTTTTTCTTAGGTTCAATTTCTTTTTCCGATATTGGATTATTTAAGTATTCTATTTCTTCTGCTGTTAATCTAGGCAATTTATATTTTTGCAAATATTCATCCATATCACCTAGATTACTAAATTTATTGCTATATAATTGGGCAAAATAGTTTTTAATGATTGCCTTAACTTCCTCTTCATTAGAGGTGAGGTCTCCTTTTCCATCTTTGATACTATTAATTTGTTTTTTTTTTCCTTTTTTAATTAGATTAACCAGTACTTTGTCTATTTTATGTTTTTTCAAAATACCAGCTTCTACTCTTATTTATTAATTCAATAGTTCTTTTACTTTTGATTTTATTAATTTCTCCTTTGATTTTTAGTGTTTCTAATTTAGTTTTCATCTGAGGATTTTTAATTTGTTCATTTTCTAGTTTTTTAAGTTGCATGCCCAATTAATTAACCTCTGCCCTCCTTAATTTGTTAATATATGCACTCGGTGATATCAATTTTCCCCTTAGAACTGCTTTGACTGCATCTCATAAGTTTGGGTAAGATGTCTCATCTTTGTCATTGTCTTCAATGAAATTATTAATTGTTTCTGTGATTTGTTCTTTCACTAAATTATTTTGGAGAATCATATTATTTAATTTCCAATTAGTTTTTGGTTTACCTCTCCATGTGTTCTTACTGATAACTATTTTCATTGCGTTATGATCTGATAAGGTTACATTTATTATTTCTGCTTTTTTGCATTTGTTTTCCATGTTTCTGTGCCCTATTACATCGTCTATCTTTGTGAATGTTCCATGTGCTGCTGAAAAGAAGGTGTATTCCTTTTTGTCTCTATTTATTTTTCTACAAATATCTATTAACTCGAATTTTTCTAGGGTTTCATTCACCTCTCTTATCTTTCTTATTTATTTTTCTTATTTATTTTTTGGTGTGACTTATCTAGATTTGATAGGGGAAGGTTCAGGTCCCCCACTAGTATGGTTTTACTATCTATTTCATCCTTGAGCTCCACTAGCTTCTCCTTTAGAAATTTGTAAGCTATTACGTTTGGTGCATATGTATTGAGTACTGATATTTCTTCATTGTTTATACCGCCTTTTATTAGAATGCAGTAACCTTCCCTATCTCTTTTAACCTTATCTATTTTTACTTTGGCTCTGTCAGAGATCCTGATAGCCACCCCTGCCTTCTTTTCCTTATTTGAAGCCCAAAAGATTTTGCTCCATCCTTTTATTTTCATTCTATGTCTGTCTGTCTGTCTGTCTGTCTGTCTGTCTGTCTGTCTGATGTGTGTTTCTTGTAAACAACATATGGTTGGGTTTTTATTTCTAATCCACTCTGCTATTTGCTTCCATTTTATGGGTGTGTTCATCCCATTCATATTCAGAGTCATAATTATCAACTCTGTATTCCCAGACATTTTGATTCTCTCTCCTAGTCCTGTCCTTTCTTCTTTCACTGTTTCCTTCTATACCAGTGTTTTGTTTTTAATGAGTTCCTATAATCCCCTCCCTTATTGTACTTCCCTTTCTCCCCCCTCCCTTCTTATTCCCCTCTTATTGTTCTTTAAAGCCATGTGGTGTTCTCACCCATCCAAGCCCTCTCCCTCCTTAATATTGCTTCCCTCCCTACCAGTCCCTTTGTTATCCTTCTACTTCTCTACGGGGTATGAATCAATTTTCTGCCTCTATGGATCTGATTGTTCTTCTCTAAGTTGATTTCAATGCCCTTAAGTATTGAATATTCCCTCTTTCTAACCTCTTTACCCTTACAGTGTATTGTTATATTTCCCTATTGATCCCACGTGCTTCTTTATGGAATATAAATTTATTCCTTTTTGTTTGCTTTTCTTTTTTTCTTGTTGTTGTCTTCTTTCCCCCCAGTTTTGTATATATTTACACATACATACATTTATACATATATTTATATATCTTTTGACATTTCCTCCTATGCAGTTTGTACCTGTTCCCTCCATATAAACTTCTTCTAGTTACCCTGTTGGTAATAATAATTTTTAATATTTGCCAATACCTTCTTTTCTTCTTGGGATATAAATTGAACTTGTTGTCTTCCTTAAAGAAAAGATTTTTTCCCTCCTCCCCCCATTTTCTTAATTACCTTATGTTGATTCTCTTGAGTTCTGGGTTTGGGCAGCAAACTCTCTGTTTAAGTCTGGTTTTTTCTTGATGAATGTTTGGAAGTCCTCAATTTTATTGAATGACCATTCTTTCCCCTGCAATAATATAGTTAGTCTTGCTGGATAGTTGATTCTTGGTTGTAGACCCAGTTATCTTGCTTTTCTGAATATTGTGTTCCATGCCTTCCGGTCCTTCAATGTAGATGCAGCCAGATCCTGTGTTATCCTAACTGTGGTTCCCTGATATCTGAATGACCTCTTTTTGGCAGCTTGTAATATTTTTTTCCTTGGTTTGGTAGTTTTTGAATTTGGCTATAATATCCCTGGAAGTTGTCAGTTGTGGATTAAATGTAGGAGGTGATCTGTGGATCCTGTCAATTTTTACTTTTCCCTCTTGTTCAAGAATTTCTGGGCAATTTTCTCTAATAATTTCTCGTAAAATGCTATCTAAACTTTTTTTTATCATGATGTTCTGGTAAACCAATAATTCTTAAGTTGTCTCTTCTAGCTCTGTTCTCCAGATCTTTGGTAGAATCAATGAGGTGTTTCATATTCTCCTCAAATTTTTCATTTTTTAAATATTGTTTAATATATTTTTGCTGCCTGGTGAAGTCATTTTCTTCTAGTTGTTGAGTTCTGTTTTTTAAAGACTGAATTTCATCCCTTGCTTTTTGGTCATCCTTCTCTTTCTGGTCTGATTTTCTTTGTAGATCATTTTTGCCTTCTTTGCTTCATTTTCAAGCTGGCCAATTCTGGCTTTTAAGACTTTATTTTCTTGTTTTAGCTCATGTATTTCCTTTTTCAAATTGTCTTCAGCCTCTCTTGATTGTTTTTTGAGTTCCTGAAGTTCTTGACTTAATTGAGTTTTAAATTCTTGAGTTAATTGAATTTTGAGATCTTCCAAAGCCTGTGTCCAAATCCCTGGAATTACTTCCTCTTCTTCTATTTCTGTTTCATTTGCTCCCTTTTCACTTCCTTGAAAGAAGCTGTCAATTGTCATTTCTTTTCTCTTTTTCTATTGCTTACTCATGTTTTTTCCCTTCCTTGTTCTGCTAATTTGAGCAGATGTATTTAATGATCTTTGATGAAAGATCTTTCCCCCCAGGAGCAAAGGTTTATAGTTACTTTCTCTGCCCCTGGAAGACTTTTGTTTGTCCAATTGTTGGGATTAATCCTGTATTGATTGGATTAATCTGCCCTGAGGCTAAAACCTCAAAACCTCAAGGGGAGGGAAAAACAAACAAACAAACAAAAAAATCCAAAAAAGGTGGGGTGACAAGAAGGAGTGTTTTCTCTGAACTGAGCTCTCCAGCAGTGGGGTCCCCCTGCGCTATCCACTGTGTTTGACCTGGTTTTATTTCCTCTTGAAGCCCTGAGTTCTCTGTCTCAGTATGAGGAAGCCAAGCTGTCTGCTCTCTGGGGTTTGGCTCTCTCTAAGCCACCATCTTCTGGGCGTTTTTGCTGTGTTTCTCTGGTTTTCTCCTCCAGTCACCTCTCCAGTGTCTGTTTTTGACTCCCTGAGTCCTATGCCAGCAAGACCCTCTCTCCTGACCAGTGCAACCACCAGCCCTGAGATTTCCCGAATGTTGGAGACTCTGCACAGCAAGTGGGGGAGGTGTCCTAGGATCCTGGGATTCCCCTTCTATGTCTTCAGTCCTGATAGTTCAAGTATTGAAGCCATTTTCTTGGCGTACCTCTTCAGTTGTGCTACAGTAGGGTTCCCCCTGCTCTGTCCCTTTATTAGTTTTGGTCCTCTTTCTTCTCAAAGCACATTGTTTTCTATCTTGGTGTGTAAGGGTGCGGAGGTTTTAAGATTTGCTCCGTCTACGCCGCCATCTTACAGGAACTCAGTAACAATGATCTTTCTTAAAATAAATTATTCATTCTCTTTATGTATTGATCAAATTTATTTCAATTTTAATTCCTAGTTTAGAGGAAATAATATTGATCCTATATCTGTTAATATAGTTCTCAAAGAAAATAGCATGAGACTGAGGATCTACTATATTTGTCTATGTATATCCCATATTTTTGTTGTTGTTCAGTCATTTTAGTTATGTTTGACTCTTTGTGACCCCATTTTAGCAAAGGTCTTAGCAAAGATATTGTAGTTGTTTGCCATTTCCTTCTCCAGATCATTTTACAGATGAGGAAATTGAGGCAAATGGGGTTAAGTGACTTTACCAGAGTCATACAGGTAATTCATGTCTGTGACCAGATTTGAACTCAGAACAATGAGTCTTCTGATTCTAAGCCCAATGTTCTATCTACTGGGTCATCTAGATCTCCTCATACAATCATTTTATAGGTCAATAAATTAAAGTTCGAAAGGCAGCTAAGTTACTCAGTGCATAGAGCACCGGGCCTGGAGTCAGGAAACATGACTTCAAATCTGGTAGCAGACACTCAATAGCAATGGGATCCTGGGCAAATAATTTAATCTCTATTCGTCTTAATCCATTGGAAAAGAAAATGGCAAACTACTCTAGTAGCTTTCCTAAGAAAACTCCTTAAGGGGTCCCAAAGAATATGATATAACTAAATGACTGAACAACAGCAAAAAATTAAGGCTCAATGGCTTAAAGCCATTTACCAGTATTCATGTCTAATCAGCAAAAATTTGTTTTTTTTTATTTGTCTTGAATTTTTTTCTACTAAATATCATACCTCAATATCATACATTTACTAATCATAACACATTTCTTATCCTTTTCAGAACCCTCTCGACCCAAGAAATGAACTCATTTTGATATGTTATCAATTCTATCTTCTCTATTAACATTTAAACCTGTGTATTCCTCATGACTCGGATCTATAAAGACTTTTTCTTGATTGTTATGAATCTTGATCTTTCCTCTTCATTCATAGCTGATTAATTCATAATCATTGAAGTGAAAAGAGGATAGAAAGAAGAGGCCAAGATTATTTTCCAAAAAGAGAGCAACCAAACATATACTAACATCCCAGCTGGATTTGTATTTGTAAAAGAGAGATGAACCTAATGTGATTTCTACAACAACTGTCACCCTCTGTGAGGCTCCATGTGACTGTACAGTGCATATCCTAATGATGATTGGCAGGACCATGCCCATAGTATATAGTATATAGTTCTGTATTTTATCAGAAAGAATGAGGCAGAAGATTCTCTGAGAAGGTCTTTCCCTGCCCAATCAACAGAGAAATATGTGAACTTCATTATTGAATATGAGTCTAGAGTTCCCTAGACTTTAAAAGCCATCTTTGGAAAAGAACTTGTCTATATAGCAACCTCTATTCCCTGAGGACTGAACCATAGACATTAGCTGACACTTTTCCCTCACTGTCATACTAATTTCCTCCTCATTTTTTCCTTTAGAATATTTTTCCATGGTTACATGATTCCTGATCTCCCCCTTTCTTCCCCCCTCCCAAAGCCGATAAGGAATTCCACTGGGTTACACATGTATCATTGTTCAAAACCTATTTCTATGTTATTCATATTTGCAGTAGAGTGATCTTTTAATATCAAAACCCTAATCATATCCCTATCAAACTAGGTGATCAATCAGATGTTTTTCTTCTGTGTTTCTGTTCCCACAGTGTTTTTCCTCCTAAGTTCCTCTGGATGGTCCTGGGTCATTGCATAGCTGCTAGCAGAGAAGTCTATTACAATCGACTGTGCCATGTATCAGTATCTGTGTAAAACATTTTCCTGGTTCTGCTCCTTTTGCTATGCATCAGTTCTTGGAGGTCTTTCCAGTTCACATGGAATTCCTCCAGTACATTTTTCCTTTCAGCACAGTAATATTCCATCATCATTAGATACCACAATTTGTTCAGCCCCAATTGATGGACACATTCTCATTTTTCAATTTTTAGACACCACAAAGAGTGCAGCTATAAATATTTTTGTACAAGTCTTTTTCCTTATTATCTCTTTGGGGTACAAACCCAACAGTGTTATGGCTGGGTCAAAGAGTAAGAATTCTTTTAAAGTTCTTTGCACATAGTTTCAAATTGCCCTCCAGAATGGTTGGACCAATTCACAATTCCACCAGAAGTGTATTAGTGTCCCAATTTTGTCATAATCATTCTAAAGAAGTAAAACAATTCAGTAAAGACTTGTTATGTTTGCACTAGATTGCCTAAATTTAAACCCTCATTCAGTCTATTCTCTGAGAGATCATTATTGATTCTTCTCTCAATTGCAATATATAGATAAGATCTTATTAGTCTTATTAGTCTAGATACCCTCTTTTCCCACAAGGAACATGTAAACAGGGCTCATCTCCTTTGAATCTAACTATGAAGAGACTACAAAAGATGCAACACAAACCACATTAAAGAAAATGGAATTTTAATCCCCATGGATTTATATCTCAAATTCTAGTCCTACACCAGATGCAAAGTCATCACTTTTAAGTGGGAACAGAATTGTGTTCCCATATATTCTAATTTAGCAGTATCCATGTGCAACTGCTCTATAATTACCCATCCAAACTAATGGAATCCTAACCTTCTATGCATCACTTTTCACCTTAAGCCAGTCAATGTTTTTGGCAAGTGTTAGTTGTTTGCATTTCCCTATATATACACCCCTGCTTGTCCTCTTATTGACAGCCCACATGGTGATACATAAATGAGTATAACTCTAGCTCCATATTGTTCTGTTGAGTACTGACACAGATCTACATTCTAGTTGATATTTCTTGATCTATGATAAAAGTCTTAAACTGTAAAGATTCAATAAACATTGGTTAAATAGAATCATCTTTCAGCTTTCTCTAAGTAAAAATAATCGTTAAACCCACATATACAGACATTTCATAATAAAATAGAGTGTTTTCTGAAAAAAATTTCCTATAAACCAAAAATTCTTTTTGGAGTGTATTTTTGTTGTCGAAGAGGACCAATGACACCACAGAGTGATGTCTTGACTTTAGTGTGAATCAGATTTAAATGAGGCAAAATTGTAAAGACCCATCAGCCTCACTCACTTTTCCAGAGTCATCAAAATTCAGTAGCAAAAGTCAAGACAATAAATGATGGCTCAGGTTGCAGTGGATGACCTTGGTGACACTGATATCTGACCAAGCTCTAAGTATTTCACAATGCTTCTTCAGCACCTTCATTGTCATTGGAAAAAATTCTTCTCATCTGTCCATTCTGCCAGGGGAAGTCATTACATGCTAGGGGGTAAATATGCCCTTAATTCATTGATGAGTTTGAGGCCATTCATTTACACTTAACTTGGTATATTTGGTGTTCAGAGAGAATTGGCACCTCAAAGCTTGCCAAACCTTTTTAGGGCTGCTCATCTATATTTAGTGTCCATCTGACACCCACTCTAACCTGTGGCTCCAAGAAGTTGTAGCATGCTCAGCAAACATACTCTGGTAAAACCCTCTTGGCAAACAGGTTAGTGAGTGTATATCATTCAACCAGACCATAATTGTATAGTCACTGTTACTAGGGCAAAAAGAGATAATAATGTTCTGGACAAGTGCAGGGTAAGGAAATTTAAATCCTTGTCTCTTGGACTTCTTTGTGACCATTAACTTTCAATCAGTAGATTCTGGATTTTCAGTCCAGCAAGACTTTCATTCTTGGTGAAAACCAAGTGGAGGAGTTGGTTTCAAAGTCTTTACCTGGAATTTCTGAGAGATGTGTGGCATATAGGGGGAAAATGAAAAAGTTCCAGAAATGTTTGACTCAGTACACTTGGACTCTCACTCCAAAATTATTCTATATTAACATAATTTCCCCCAAAATGAGCCTAGAATCAATTATGATTTCCCAGAAGAGTAGCCAAAAAGCACCTTAGAATTTTAATGGGTTCTCTAGAAGCTAACAGACAAATTCATGTTGACTCAAGGTTTCTCCAGAATCTTCTTAAAGGCTGAGAATGCAGACTCAGAATATATTATTTTCAGGGCATTCTATTAAATAATGATATGCCTGGCCAACCATTAACCTAATGTGTAACTGTAAACTCATACACCAAAAATGACAGTGTTTCTTGGGATACCATAGTGATCATTTAAGGTAACCTAACTAAGAATTTTGGCTAAGAGCCTATTACATTTATATACATCCATTGGGTATTCATTACATTTATTCTTTTTGTCAAACTCCAACATTACTGGTCACATTTACTTAACCTCTCATTCTACAGAATTCTTACCTTTATTTGTTGTTCTTTTTCATGTACAAAGGCTCTCATTTTTTTAAACCCTTGTATTTCAGTGTATTTTCTCATAGGTGGAAGAGTGGTAAGGGTGGGCAATGGGGGTCAAGTGACTTGCCCAGGGTCACACAGCTGGAAGTGGCTGAGGCCGGGTTTGAACCTAGGACCTCCTGTCTCTAGACCTGACTCTCACTCCACTGAGCTACCCAGCTGCCCAAAGGCTCTCATTTTGAATTGTTACAGTAAGGTGTTTTTTTTTTTATATCCCCAGCTTTAAAAGCTCCAGAACTATATGAGAAAGTATCTCATAGATTTTTTATTTTCTTTGTAGGTCATCTTTCATTTTCTTTGCCTTGTTTTCAAGCTGGTCAATTCTGGCTTTTAAAATGCTATATTCTTGTTTTAGTTTATGTGCCTCTGTTTCTAGATGACCTATTTTGCTTTTTAAGTTATTTTCCCAATTTTCTTCAGCTTCTCTTAATTGAGTTTTGAATTGTGTTTTGAGTTCTTCCAAAGCTTGTGTCCAATTTGCTGGAGTTCCTAAGTTTTTGCTAGGTGTTCCTTGGTTATACTCTGTTCTATTTTTTCTTTATTCACTACCTGGATAGAAGGTGTTGATTGTTCTTTCTTTTTTTCTTTTTCTGCTAATTTTTGTTCCTTCTTTCATCCCACCTCATTGGCTGTATTCTTGCTCCTCTGTTCATCTGCATGATCTATGGGTTTGGGATTTTCTGCCCTGAGGGGCTTCTCTGCTCAGATGATTAATTGGATTAGGTTGATGGAGCTGACCTGTTGTATTAATGAGTCCTGAGGCCAGCTCTTCCCAGCTGCCAGCAGAAGCTGAAGGTGAAGGTGAAGGTGTGGAGGCTGAAAGTAATTACTCTCATCTTCCTCTCTTCCTTTCTGCCAGCTTCCTCCCTGCCACCTGCCCAGGCAGAGCCCGGAACTTCCTGTGGTAGTACTAACATACCAACGGGATTAAGCCAATTCTGTTGATCTTTAGAGCCAGATATGCCCTGAGGTCAAAACTTGAGTGGCACAGGCTCAAAATGGAGGAGTGGTGGCTGAAGGCTGTGACTAGGCTGCCCCCTTTTCTCTGACCCTCTCCTCCAACTGCCTCCCAGCTGGCTGTGGTCAGAACACTGAGCCACTCCTTCCAGGCTGGAGCACTCACCCCAAGATCCCACCTAAGTCTCAGCACAGTAGTTAGGGGAGGGGCTGTGGGACCTTCCTTCTTTATTTTCCTTAAACCCAGGAATTCAGCCTGTTCTGCATACCTTTTAAGTTGAATCAAACAGGAGGGTGCCTCTGTACTGTTGTTATATTTGGTTTTCTGTTCCCCTTGAAGTTCTTTATTTTTGATTAGTGTGGAAGGGTTTTCATAAAGGACTCAACTTTTGCCACTTCTAAGCTGCTATCTTGACTCCACCTCCCCAAAATATCATAGATTTTTTTTAAATTTTATAAAGCATAAGGACAAAATGAAGAAATAATGAATATTGTCAATTTCCCTTAGATCAAAATGTGAGATAAAAAAAATAGTTGTTGGCTTATCTGGTGAAGCTGGACTGTTGTAAAATTCATGGCATCCTTTTTCTATTGCTTTCCTCAAATGCTCAGAGAAATTCTTCTATATGTGGTGGTTCACAAGGAAATAAATATTAGATCGCTCCTGAAGAATGGAGAAGGGAAGGGATTTTAAAAGTTAGTTTAGAATATATTCCAAAAATTGTAGCCAGTGGAGAGGAAGAAAACACACATGCATTAAGTGCCTACTATGTGCCAAGAATTGTGCTAAGAACTTTACTCACTTTATCTTATTTAATCTTCACAACAAACCTGGATGAAACTCTTCTTACATTCAGCAGTCTAACAACTGAACTATCCTGCCTCTATTCATACAAATATACTATTTTAACATAAAAATTTTAATATGTCCTATGGATAATGAATACTAGTGCCCAGCCATATTATATCTATGATTTTGTGCTTCAGCACTTCAGGACTCTGCCTGGAGTTTTTTGCTTTTGATTGATGATGCTGAGTCTTTTCTATTCCCATTCAGCCCCACTGTTCAGCTCTTCCTTTGCCTTATTAACTCTATCCTTCTAAACTCCAGCTTCTACCCCATGCCAAGTCTCCCAGGCTGGGATCCTGGATGTCTCCCTGGTGAAATTTCACCCTTTCTAGCCCAATAGATCCCAACACCCTTTTTTTTTTCTTTTCCTTGCTATGTGTTCCAAGTGTTGTTTGCACTCCCTAGATTTCCTCTTCTATCTCTGAAAACAATAATCAGATCTATACTACCACTATAGAAAGACTTTGCCATCAATTCCGGTAAAAGTCACTCACAATACCTTCCTCTTACCAAACAAATTACATTCTTGCCTGGTCACAATTTTAAAATATATATTAACTTCCCCTGTTAGAATGTTAGGTTCTCAAAGGAGAAATAAATTTATAGCCTTAGAATGTGATACGGTGTCTCTGATAGTATTTAATTTTAAAAAATCATATATATTCCAGCTTATATTTTTTTAGAAATTTACCAATATAAAATATTGCTTTTGAAAATATGTATAAACTCACAAAATATATAGTTCAAAAATTTGGGAAGGATAGTTCTTTTTCATTTGATTTTTTGGAGGTTCTCTCTCCCTGCTACATTTGGTATTTAGATTTTTAACTCTTATAACCATATTGAGAATTATCACATGTGAGCATTTTACAAGTGCTTTGAAACACTATCATTTCTGAGATCTCTGGCAGTAGTAACAAGGATGAACATTTAAAAGAGGCAACATTTTAGAGGAAGACTATAATTTCATTCTCTTAGTACCTTTTAAGCCAAACACACACAGGGTTTAGCATCCTTCCCAGGGCTACAGTCCCTGTAAAACAGTTGCAATAACGAGCTTTTGGTGTGTTTGAAGTCAACACAATATGAACAAGGTTGCATATGCTCCTAATAGCACTGCTAAATGAGAATGGTTAAACTCTTTTTATTAAGACATTTACACAACATGGTTAGAACAACAAAAATACCCTTAAAATTAAAAAGACTAGGTACTGCTAGTAGATAGATAGATAGATGATAGAGAGGGGAAGAGATAAAAGATAGATAGACAGACAGACAGACAGACAGACAGATAGATAGACAGAAAGATAGATAGATAGATAGATAGATAGATAGATAGATAGATAGATAGATAGATAGATAGATAGATAGATAGATAAATTATAATCTTTGTTTAGGGACCCACTGAATAAAAAGGCCAGTGTATAAGGATACACTATTTTTAATGTGCTTCCAAAAATATTTCCATTGTGTGACAACATTTGTGTGCCATCAGTGGCAGACAGAAGGGAGGCAGAACACAGTGCAGAGAAAATGCTTATGTGCTTCTTGCATGTTGACAAAAAAGAAAGAGGAAAAAAAGGAAGAAAGAAAAAAAGCCCAGTTCCTTTCCTTGCAATATAGATTAGTGTTACACTGAGAAGTTGGAAATTGGAATACTATCTCTTGCCAAAATCATTAGAAAATAGAAGTCCAGATTGTTCTCAATGAGGAAAAAGAGATATATTTCTTTTCCATATGCTGAGCAAGTCCTTGTAATAGTCAACAGAAGAAGGTTGGGGCATTCTAATTTAGTATAAAGTGGCTATTCATCTGGGCCTTAGTTTTTATTCATTTTTTCCTATAAAAATCAATAGATTTTTTTAATTAGAAAAACATTTAAATCCCCAAAGAAAAGTATATTTTTCAGGCCATGTTTGAGCATCATGGAACAATTTTGTTTATTTTCTGTTCTTGTGGACTATGCTACAATTGTTAACCAACTCCATACATATTCTAGAATTTTATGGAGAGAAAAATTTTGCCATAATTAAGGTGCTCATATGTTTTGGGGGGGGTCATGAGAGGTTGCAGTGCTATCAAAGGAAAACTTTTAAAATGTCAGAGGAATATTCCACATCCTCAAACCCAACTAATGTAACTAATAAGATAACCAAGTTCTGATAACTTTATCAGATGAGAACTCTTTTGGTTCAGTTATAGAATCAATTATTCTAATAAATAAATAGGAAGCAAACAGCAAATTAATTAAGTTGGGAAGGAGAAAAGTTCTAGTAATTAGATGAAATCAGATGTGATTAAATGTTTTTGAGTTGACTGAAAGAATGAGACATACAATTGGGCCTATATGTCAGAGAAAGAAATTTGTGTAGGAACATTCCAGCCACTGCTTTACATGAATTTTGGGAATTCTTTGTGGATCCACAGTCTTTCAGTTGTGACCAAAGGATGACAAGAAGAGAGGGGGGAAAGGAAACCCCAGGAGAATGTATCATTATTGTAACTAGTTTGTAAATCTCATTTTAACCAAAGGTTCAAAATACCCTACTCCCTCCCAAATGTATTATCTCGGTACAGCTAATTTATGACAATGAATG
>NC_058132.1:393907636-393943704 GCF_016433145.1 Gracilinanus agilis | reverse complement strand
TGAGATTTTATAGCCACCTAGTTTACTAGGTCCAAGAGTGTACCAACTGCTCACCTTCAACAGCAAATCAACTGGCCTTTTATCAATAACTAAGAAGAAAATATACAAATAAGGATACAGTTTCAATACTATCCTTACAGTCAGCACTAGATTATTTCAATGATTACAGTCTTATATTGCGGTTTAAGATCTGGTACCACTAATTCATCATCCTTCACATTTTTTTCATTATTTCCCTTCATATTCTTGACCTTTTGTTCTGAATAATTAATTCTGTTATTATTTTGCTAGTTCTATAAGTTTTTTGGTAGTTTGATAGGCATGGCAGTGAATAAGTAAATTAGTTTAGGTAGAATTGTCATTTTTATTATATTAGCTCAGCCTACCCATGAGCCATTAGTGTTTTTTTCCAACTGTTTAGATTTAACTTTATTTGTGTGAAAAGTATTTTTTAATTTTGTTCATATAATTTCTATATTTGCCTTGACAAATAGATTACCAAACATTTAATATTGTCTAGAGTGATTTTAAATGAAATTTCTCTTTCTAACTCTTGCTGCTGTGTGTTGTTGGAAAAATGTAGAAATGTTGATGATTTTTGTTGGTTTATTTTGCATTCTGCAACTTTATTTAAGTCATTATTTCAACTACATTTTTAGTTATTTTCTAGTATTCTCTAATTACATCATCATCATCTGTAAAAGAGTGATAGTTTAGTTTCCTTAGTGCCTATTTTAATTCCTTCAATTTTTTTGTTCTCTAATTCCTAAAGCATATTAAATAATAGTGGTGATAATGGTAATCCTTGCTTCACACCTGATTTTATTGGGAAGACTTCTATCATCCTTTTTGCTGATGATATTTGCTGATGGTTCTAAATAAATAATACTTACCATTTTGAGAAATGGCCCATTTATTCCTATGCTTTTTAGTGTTTTCAAAAGTAAAGGGTGTTAGATTTTGCAAAGGCTTTTTCTGCATCTATTGAGAAAATCATGTGATTTCTATTAATTTGGTTATTGATATGATCAATTATGCTGATTGTTTTTCTCATATTAAACAGCCTTGCATTCCTGGTATAAATTCCATCTGGTCATAATGAATAATGCTTGTGACATATTGCTGTAGTCTCTTTGCTGGTATTTTATATAAGATTTTTGCATCAAAGTTCATTAAGGAAATTAGTTTTGTAATTTCCTTTCTGTTTTTGATCTTCCTGGCTTAGATAACAGAACCATATTTGTGTTGTAAAAATAATTTAGTCAGATTTTTTCTTTGCTTATTTTGCCAAATAGTTAGTATACAATTGGGATTCATTGTTCTTTCAATGTTTGATAGAATTCACTTTTGAATGCATCTTGCCCTGTTTATTTTTTCTTAGGGTATTACTTATTATTCAATATTTTTCCTGAAATGTGATGATTTAAATATACTATTTCTTTTTTTTGTTAATCAAGGCAATTTATATTTTTGTAAATATCAATCTCATCTAGATTATCAGATTTATTGTCATATAATTGGGCAAAATATTCCCTAATTATTATTTTAATATCCTTTTCATTTTAAATGAAATCACCCTTTTTCATTTTTGATACTGGCAATTTGATCCCCACCTTTCATTTTTAAATCAAATAAACCAATTCTCTAACTATTTTTCCATAGAACCAACTTTTTTTCTTGAGTAGTAGTTCCATAGTTTTCTAAACTTTCAATTTTATTAATACCTCTTTAGAATTTTAGAATTTCCAACTCAGTCTTTAATTTTTTTAAATTTATTTTTCTAGTTTCTTTTCATTGCATATCCAATTCTGCTTTTTCTCTATTTTATTGATTAAGCATTCAGAAATATAAATTTTCTCCTGAGTATTATTTTGACTGTATACCATGAATTTTGATATGCTCCTTCTTCATTGTCATTCTCTCAGTGAAAGTGGTAATGGTTTGTATGATTTGTACTTTGATCTACTCATTTTTTCAGGATTTGACTAGTTTCTAATTAATTTTTAAATTTCCTTTCCATGAAGCCTCATTGATTATAAATTTATTGAATTATGATCTGAAAAAGTTGCATTTATTATTTCTGCTTTTCTGGGTTTTATTGTGAAGTTTTATGCCTTAGTTCAGTGACGGGCAAACTATGGCCCTTCTCCTTCATAATCTTTCAGTCATTAATAGGGCTTAGTATCACAAAAAATACAAGAATTTTGTAAAATGTATCATTGGTTTTTTTTAATAAATTATATTGGCCTGCCTAAAGTTTTTTTTCTTTCCTTTGGCCCCCTCTTTAAAAAGTTTGCCCATCATTGCCCTAGTTCATTATTAATTTTTGTATTTGCTGCTGAAAAGAAGGTATATTTCTTTTTATACCTATTGTTTTCTACAGAGTACCTATTAAATCTAACTTATCTAAAAATTTATTCACTCCCCTTAATTCTTTTTACTTATTTTTTGGTTAAATCTATCTAGTTTTGATAGGGAGTATGAAGTCTCCCACCAATATGGTTTTACTATCTAAGCTCCTTTAGTTTTTCCTTTAAAAATCTGGATCCTATACCATTTGGTGCATATATGTTAAATACTGATATTACTACATTGTCTATACTACCTTTTAACAATTGTAATTATCTTCCTTATCCCCTTTAATCATATCTATTTTTGCTTTGTCTTTGTCTGAGATCATGATTGCTTTTCCAGCATTTTTTTATCTCAGTTGAAGCGCAATAGGTTCTGCTTCTCAACCCTTTACCTTTACTCTATGTGTGTCTACTTGCTTCAAATGTTTTTCTTGTACACATGTGGTAGGATTCAGGTTTTTAATCCTCTCTGCTTCTGTTTAATGGGTGAGCTCATCCCATTTACATTCACAGTAATAATTACCATCTGTGTATTCCCCTCCATCTTTTCCTCTTTTAATATGCCCTTTCTCCTTCTACTCTCTTTCCAAACCTGTGTTTTGCTTTTAATCACTCTCAGTTCTCCTGCCCTTATATTCACTTCTCACCACCACTCCTTTTCTTATTCCTCTTTTACTTCATATAGGGTTAGATAGGATTCTATATCCAAATAATTCTGGCTAGTCTTTCCTCTCTAAGACAACTCCAGTGAGAATATGGTTTAAGTATTACCTGTCAACACCCCCATCCTTCCCTCCACTATGATAGTTTCCTGCCCTCTGTGCATCTTTATATGATATAATGCACTCCATTTTACTTCCCTCTTCCTATTTCTCTTAATGAAATACTTTTTTCCATTGATGTCTTTTGTATATCATCCTAAACAGATTACTACTACACCCTCTGGTTATATATACTTCTTTTAACTTCTATGAAAATGATAAAAAATTTAAGAGTTGCAAATATCATTTAACCATATAAGAATCTAGACAATTCATCCTTATTGAGACCCTTAAATTTTTTCTCTTTCTAATTTGTCTTTTTATGCTTATCTTGAATTTTGTATTTATATACCAAATTTTCTTTTAAATTTCGCTCTTTCCTTTAGGTATGCTGAGAAATCTTCTATTTTATTAAATGATCATATTTTCCCCTGAAATAATGTAATAAATTTTGATGATCAGATGAATCACCATTGTAAACCCAATTCCCTTCACTTTCAGAATGTCATATTCTAAGAATTCAGATCTTTCAGTGTGGAAGCTGTCAGAGCCTGTGTAATCCTGATTCAGATTCCATGATATTGAAATTCTTTTTTCTGTTTCTTGCATGTTTTCTCCTTGGCCTGGGGACTCTTGAACTTTGCTATTACATTCCTAGGAGTTGTCATTTGGGCATTTATTGCAGGTGGTGATCTATGGATTCTTTCAATTTCTATTTTACTCTCTTGTTCAGGAATATCAGAGCAGTTCTCTTGGATAATTTCTTATAATATGATGATTAGGCTTTTTGGGGGGGAGATCATAGTTTTCATGTAGTACAATAATTCTTAATTTGTCACTTCTGGATCTGTCTTGCAGGTCAGTTGTTTTTTTTCAATAAGATATTTCATATTTTCTTGTATTTTTTCATTCTTTTGATGGTTTTTGTTGTTTCTTGATGTCTCATGAAGACATTTTAACTTTTAAGAAATCAGTTTCTTCAACGAGCTTTTGATCCTATTTTTCCATTTGATCCTTCCCACATTTCACGGAACTCTTTTCTTTGTTGGATTTTTGTTTCTTTTTCTAGTAAGTTAATTGTTTTGAAAGAAACTATTCTACATTGGATTATTGTGCCTCTTTTTCCAGTTGACCAATTTTACTTTTTAAGCTATTTTCTTTTTGTTTCAATTTCCATTTTTTCCCACTTTTCTTCAACTTGTATTATTTTATTTTTGAATTCCTTTTTGACTTCCTGTATCTGTTTCCAGTTACCATTTTTTGTTCAAGTTTTGCATGTGGTTGCTTGGAATGCATCATCACCTTTTGTCTCTGACTTGCTTTTTATCTCCATAGAAACATTCTAGAGTTGGTTGTTTCTTTTACCGTTTGCTCAGTTTCTCAGCCATGAAAATTGCTGATTTTGTCTTCTCTGTTTATGGCTTGCAAGACAGCTCTCTAAGCTATTTATCCTTGTCGTTAACAGTTTCAATACAGTGCAGGCTTGATAGGACCAAGCACTAAGTTATTTAGGGCCTTACTGTGGGTTGGGACTTTAAGGTATGGGTGTAAGGATATGGGGTACTCCATTGTTGGCATAGACATGGATCTAGGATCCTAAAGTTGGATTATGCCTAAGTCATTAGCAAATCTCACAGAGAGACACTGCTACTGTTGGTCAAAGGTCATGTACAAAACTTAGATGTTACTGTGAGCTGCTAGTATCTTACTAGAAATGTTCAAGGCTTATTCTGAAATGTTTTTGTAAGCCTCTAGAAATATTTTTTTTGTTCTGGGAAAGTTTTAGAGCTCTTGTACCAACCCTCCATAAATACAAAATCTTCATGTCATCTTGCAGGCAGATGTTTCACCAGTGTATGTATATCCAGATGTATGGATCAAATTGCCTAATAGAACTCTGCCATTATAAAAATTTGTCTCTCGTCTATAATAAATGGAGCTGTGTGAAGCTGCTCCTCCTAGCCTTAGTCCCCATTCATTCTCCAGCATTCAGAACCTAACAAACCCAGAAATGGCAGATCAGAAAAATTAAGTCATTTACAGTTGATGATTATACAATATTGTGTTTACTGTGTACACTGTTTTTTTTTTTCTGATCACATCACTTTTACATTAGCTAATGTGTCTTTATAGATCCATGATATCATTTTGGCCATCATTTTTTGTAACAAATAGTATTCTACCACAATATATTACTACAACTTTGTTAGCCATTCATCAGTTAAGGGACATTCCCCAAATTTCCAATTTGACACCACAAAAAGAGTTGGTATAAATAAATATAAATATTTTTGTGCAAATAGATCCTTTTCCTTTGTCTTTGATATCTTTTGGATATAGACCTGTTAGTGACATGTGTGGGTCAAAGGATATGCACATTTTATTTTCCTTTAGTCTCACTTCCATATTATTCTGTACAATGACTGGAAAAGCACATAAATTCAATAACAGTGTAATAATATACATATTTTCCAACATTGCCTCCAAGTTTTCATTTTCCTTTGTATTACTAGCCAATTTGATAAGTGTGAAGTAGTACCTCTGAGTTGTTTTAATTTGTATTTAGTCAATAATGATTCAGAGCATTTTTATGTGTTTATCAAGTTGTGATTTCTTCTGAAAAAGATACCTGTTCATATATGTTCTCCATTTATCAAATGGGGAATTATTTATTTATATTTTAAAAATATTACTCAGTTATTTATATATTTGAGAAACAAGTCCTTTTTCAGGGAAATTTTCTTCAAATATTCCCCCACTTACCCCCTAAAGTTACTAATTTCATTCTAATCTTGGCTTCATTGGTTTTGTTTATGAAAACCTTTTTTTAAAAATTTAATATAATCAAAATTATTAATTTTACTTCCCCAGATATTTATTTCCATTTCTTGTTTTGTCATAAATTCTTCTCTTACCAATAGTACTGATAGGTAAATTGTTGACATTTCTCCTAACTTACTTGTAATATTACATGATTTTAAAAGTCATATATGAATTTTGGTATTATTTTGGTGTATGATGTCTATGCCTAGTTTCTGAAAAACTACTTTTTAGTTTTCACAGTAATTTTGTCAAATAGTGAGTTCTTGTCTTAAAGGTTTAAATATTTAGGGTAATCAAACACTAGATTATTATGGCCATTTATTACTACATATTGCATAACCAATCTGTTCCACTGATCTACTACTCTATTTCTTAGTATCAGATTGTTTTGATGATTGCTGCTTTATAATATAAATTGAAAGTTGATCCTCCTAAGTAACTCTTCACATTTTTTAAATTCCCTTCATATTCTGGATATTTTGTTCTTCCAGATGAAAATTGTGCTTTGTTTTTTTAAGCTAGCTCTATATAAAATAATTCAAAGATAGACAGAATTGTCATATATATTGTATTGGTTTGGCATACTCATGGGCAAGTAGCATTTTCCCCATTGTTTAGAGCTAACTTTATATGCATGAAAAGTGTTTTGTCATTTTCTTATAGATTCTAAATTTATTTTTACAGATAGATTCCAAAATATTTTATATGGTTTGCAATTATTTCAAATGGAATTTATCTTTTTCTGTTCCTGTTGGAAATATATAAAAAATGCATGCATTTTATATGAGTTTATTCATATCCTGCAACTTTGCTAAAGTTTTATTTCAACTAGTTTTTTAAATTAGTTTTCTATGATTCTCTAAGTATACTCATTTTATTTGCAATGATAGTAATTGTTCATCATTTTCCTTTCTAATTCCTCAATTTTATTTTCTTCCATAGCTATAGCTAGTATTCTAAATTCCACATAAAATAATGCTAGTAATGGACATGCTTGTTTGACTCCGATCTTATTTTACCCACAGTACAAAAACTGGTTTCTGATTGCTTTAGATAGATGCTACTTATTATTTTTAGGAAATCATGGTTTATTCCTAAGCTCTCCAGTATTTTATTAGGAATATGTTTTATAAAATTGTTCCTATATGCATTGATATGATCATATGATTTTTAAATGACATAAATTATGCTGATATTTTTTCTAAGATTGAACCAGCCCCTCTTTCCTATAACAAAACCCAATGGGAAAAAATGTATGGTATTTTAATAGAGTGATATAATCTCCTTGATATTGTATTATTTTATTTTTTACATAAATATTCATCTGGTAAATTGAGATGTAGTTTTCTTTCTCTATTTTTGATTTTTCTGGGTTAGATATAAGCATCATATCTGTGTCAAAGAAGAATTTGGTAGAACTCTTTCATTGCCTATTTTTCCAAATAATTGATATATTTTAATTCACTATTCTTTAAACGTTTGGCCAAATTTATTTGTAAATCCATTTGGTCTTGTGGATTTTTCCTTAGGGATATCATTTATGACTTATTCAAGTTCTTTTTAAAGATATAGCTATATAAACATTTTGTTAACTCTTTTCTTAATTTCATCAATTAATATTTCTGTTAATATTCAACCATTTCACTTAGATTATCATATTGATTAGCATATCATTGTTCACAATAGCTTGTAATAATTGATGTAATTTCACCTTCATCGTGGGTACATTCTACCTTTTACATTTCTGATACTGGTAGTTTGGTTTTCGGTTTTTAAATAACATTAATTAGTGATTTATTTATTTCATTATTTTTTTCATGAGACTCCTACTGCTTTTATATTTTTCAACATAGACTTTTAATAATATCTCCTGTGAAATTCAATATTTCCAATTTGTCCTCATATCCAAGATGACCTTCTTTAAAGGAATGGCTTGCCTCATATGATATAGCACTATATTTCTATCAAAAGCACAACTTCCCAAGATAGTCTAAATTGGGTTAAATTTAACATTGCTTATACTGTCAAAACCCCAAATCAATGAACAAATAGAATTAGTTCTTTCTTCATCCCAGATGTCCACTTATTGTCCACATGTAGCAAAAATATCTCTTTTTTTCCAATTATGATCAATACCTAGAAACACTGTCCTTCCTAATATTGTATGTAAAGGCTTCTCTTTTCCATTTTCTGGCTCATCCATTTTCCACTGCTTCACAGTCTTGTCATCACAGCCATAAAGAAAGAAATTCCAGATTATCGAGTATTCATTCCTCATACAAAACCTTCATGGTTTTGCAATCTAGGAATGCATTATTGTTTAGTCACGTTCCAGATTCTAATCTCTCCATCACAGACTCCAGAGAATACAGTAGACAAACTTTGGATGTTTTGTCATGTAATTTACTCCATCTCTATGGCCATCAAGGGAAGCAAGAAATGGTTTTGCAAATACTCATTCCAGTTTGACAATATGTAGAGCTCTACTTATATTCCCATGGAACTTCAAAATCGTGCATTGCAGGATCATAGTTTCTTGGAACTCTCTGAAGGTCTAGCTTAGTTTCTCAGACATAATGGTCCAGGTTCCAGTTCAACATTTTCACTTTCATCCTGAAGGCTGAGTATGCCTTCACTAAACCAAATTCTCTGACACACACAATTTCCTGTCATCCTCTTTAAATTAAAGAGTTGAATTCAGGTGAATGACCTGAATATAAAGAAGAAAACTAAGTAAATTAAGTGAAGAAAGAATAGTTTATCTGTCAGCTCTATGGGAAAGGAAAGATTTTAAGACCAAGCAAGAGTTAGAAAATGTTGCAAAATGTAAAACAAAACCAATGCAATCAAAATTAGAAGGGAGGTAACGAATTGGGGAAAATCTTTATAACAAAAACCTCTGACAAAGGTCTAATTACTCAAATTTATAAGGAGCTAAATCAAATGTAATTAAATCAAACCATTACAATTGATAAATGGGCAAAGGACATGAACAGGCAATTTTCAGATAAAGAAATCAAAACTATCAATAAGTACATGAAAAAGTGTTCTAAATCTCTTATAATTAGAGAAATGTAAATCAAAACAACTCTGAGGTACCACCTCACACCTAGAAGATTGACTAAAATGAATGCAAAGGAAAGTAATAAGTGTTGGAAGGGATGAGGCAAAATTGGGACATTTATGCATTGCTGGAAGAGTTGTGAATTGATTCAACCATTCTGGATGGCAATTTGGAACTATGTCCTAAGGGCTATAAAAGACTGTTTGTCCTTCGATCCAGCCATAATATTGCTGAGTTTATACCCCAAAAAGATCATAAAGAAAAAAACCTGCACAAAAATATTTATAGTCTCACTCATTGTGGTGGCAGAAAAATTGGACAGCAAGGGTTTGCTCTTTGATTGGGGAATGGCTGAAAACACTATGGCATCTGTTGGTGATGGTGTTGGTGTGCTCAAGGGAATAATGAATTGGAGGAATTCCATGTGAACTGGAAAGACCTCCAGGAATTGATGCAGAGTGAAAGGAGGATTTACCAAGAGAACATTATACACAGAGACTGATACACTGTGGCACCATCAAATGTAATGGACTTCTCTACTAGCAGCAATGCAATGATGCAGGACAATTCTGAGGGACTTATGAGAAAGAATGCTATCCACATCCAGAGAAAGAACTGTGGAAGTAGAAACACGGAAGAAAAACAACTGCTTGATCATATGGGTCAATGGGAATAGGACTGGGGATGTAGACTCTAAGCAATTGCAATCACACTATTTCAAATAATAATATGGAAATAGGTCTTGATCAATGACACATGTAAAACCCAGTGGAATTGCTCATTGGCTAGAGGAGGGGGATGTGAGAAAATAAGGGAAAGAACATGAATTATGTAATCATAGAAAAATATTCAAAATTAATTAATTAAATAAAAATTTTCAAATAAAAAATTAAGAATTGATTATATCTATGATTGATTCTTTGACCATCTCATTCTTTAGGATTAAATTACTGAATTTTCCATTAATTTTTAATCTGCATTTGCATAGCATTTACTGAATGTGATTTTTATTTCATTATAATCTGAAATAGATGTATTTAATATTTCTGCTCTTCTACACTTGTTTGTGAGATTTTTATGTTATAGTAAATAGTCAGGTTCTATAAAGGTGCCATGTACAGTTGAGGAAAAAAAAAAGGTAGACTCCTTTCTATATCCATTCAGTTTTTCCAGAGGTCTGTCATATTTAACTTTTATAACATTCTTTTCATCTCCTTAACTTCTTTCTTATTTATTTTATGAAGAGATTTGTCTAGTTTTCATAGAAGAAATTTGAGGGCTCTACTGGCAGGGTTTTATATTTCTTCTTGTATATGATTTAACTTTTCATTTGAGAATTTGGATGCCATTACATTTGGTGCATATATGAATAATATTGATATCACTCCATTGTCTATGCCATCTTAGCCCGGAAGTCAGTTCCTTATATATTTGGGAAATTAAAGCTTTGTCAGAGAGTTTTGTTATAAAAATGTTCTCCCAGTTTGTTGCTTTCCTTCAAATTTTGGTTGCATTGCTTTTGATTATACAAAACCTTCGTAATTTGATAAAAGTCAAAGTCATTCATTTTACATTTTGTAATGTTCTGTATCCATTGCTTGGTCTTAAATTCCTTCCTTTCCCACAGATCTGAAAGGTATACTATTTGATGTTACCCAAATTTTTTTTATGAATTCACTCTTTATATTTAAGTCATTTACCAATTTTGAATTTGGCTTGGTATATGGTGTAAGATGTTTATCTAAACCTAATTTTTCCCGTACTGTTTTCCAATATTCCCAGAAGTTTTGGTAAAATAGTGAGTTCTTACACAAAAAGCTGAGATCTTTGGGTTAATTGAACATAAGTTTGTTGAAGTCATTTATCCTAGTCTATTCCATTGATCCATCCTTCTGACTCTTATCCAGTACCATATTGTTTTGACGACCACTGCTTTATAATACAGTTTAAGATCTGATACTGCTAGGTGCCCATCTTTCACATTTTCTTTTTCATTATTTTCCTTGATATTCTGATCTCTTGTTCTTTCACATAAACTTTATTATACTTTTTTTCTAATTCTATAAAAAGAGTTTTTTGGTAATTTGATAGATATGGCACTGAATAATTTGGGTAGAATTGTCATGTTTATTATATTAGCTGGTCCTACTTATGAGCAATTTATTTTTTTCAATTATTTAGATCATGTTTTAATTGTATGAAAAGAGTTTTGTAGTTGTGTTCATATAATTTCTGTATATGTCTTGGCACATAGATTCTTAAATATTTTATATTGTCTAGAGTGATTTTTAAATTGAGGTTTTCCTTCTAACTCCTGCTGCTGAATTTTGTTAGAAATATGCAGAAATGCTGATGATTTATATGGGTTTACCTTCTATCCTGCAATTTTGCTAGAGTTATTTCCACAAGCTTTTTAGCATTATTTAAGTATACCATCATATAATCTGCAAAAAATAATAGTTTAGTTTCTTCATTGCCTACATTAATCCCTTCAACTCCCTTTTCTTCTCTAATTGATAATGTTTCTAGTACAATGTTAAATACTAGAAGTGAAAATGCCTAGGCATCCTTGCTTCACTACTGATCTTATTGGGAAGGCTTCCAACTTGTTCTCATTGCAGATGATACTTGCTGATGCTTTTAAATATATACTGTTGTTTTTATTTTGAGGAATGACCCTTATATTCTTATACTTTCTAGTGTTTTCTATAGGAATCGGTGTTATATTTTGTCAAAGGCTTTTTCTGCATCTATTGAGATAATCATGTGGTGTTTGTTGGTTAGATTATTGATATGGTCAATTATATGTATGGATTTCCTAATATTAAACCATCCTTGCATTCTTGGTCTAAATTCCATCTGGTCACAATGGATAATCCTTGTAATAACTGCTGTAGTATTTTTGCTAATCTTCTATTTAAGATTTCTCCATGTACGTTCATTAAGGAGATAGATCTATAGTTTTCTTTTTCTATTTTTGGTCTGCCTGGCTTTGGAATCAATGCCATATTTGTGTCATAAAAAGAATTTGGTAAGACTCCTTCTTTGCTTATTTTGTCCAATAATTTGCATAGTATTGGGATTAGTTGTTCTTTAAATATCTGAAAGAATTAACTTGGGAATTCTTCTGGACATGGTGTTTTTTTTTCTTTGGAAGTTCCTTGATAGCTTGTTCACTTTTCTATCCTTAGATGAGGTTATTTAAGTATTCTTTTTCCTCTTTTTTTAATCTAGGCAATTTATATTTTTGTAATTATTCACCTATTTCACCTAGATTTTCATATTTATTACCATATAAAATTAAGCAAAGTAATTCTTAATAATTACCTTAATTTGCTCTTAATTAGAGGTGAGATCACCCTTTTCATCTTTGATATTGTTAATTTGATTCTCTTCATTCTTTTTTATTAGATTAACCAGTACTTTTTTTTTGCTTTTTTTAAAAGTACCAACTCCTAGAAATATTTATTAGTTCTATAGTTCTTTTACTTTAAATTTTCTTAATCTCTCCATTTTTTTTAGGATTTTCAATTTGGTTTTCATCTAGGGACTTTTAAATTATTCTTTTTCTAATTTTTAAGTTGCCAGCCCAATTCATTGATCTCTTTCCTCTTGATTTTGTTGCTATAGGCACTCAGAGATATAAATTTTCCCCTGAATACTGCTTTGACTGTATCCCTTAGGTTTTGATATGTTGTCTCCTCATTGTCATTCTCTTTATTCATTAGTTTCTAGATGGTCAATTCTGATTTTTAAGACATGATTTTCTTTTTTCAGTTTTTGGTTCTCCTTTTTCAATTGGCCCATTTCTTCTTGCAACAATTTATTTCTCCTTCCCACTTTTTCTCTACCTCTCTTAAATGATATTTGAAAAAAAAATTAATTCCTCAAGCATCTGTGTTCAAAGTATATTTTTCTTTTGGACTTTTCATGTGTTTTCTTTGTTTTCACTGTCCCTTTCTGTGTCTGTACCTTGCTCTTTTTCTCCATAAAATTTCATTAGAGTTAGGTGTTTTTTGTTATTGTTGTTGTTGTTTGCTCATTTTTCCTACTTAATTATAGGTAGGCTTGGTGGATGATGTGATGGTCTGAGAGCTGAAAGCTCTGAGAACACCTTTTACTTGCTGATTCAATTTACCCACAATATCCTGATAGCTTAAAGACTTGCCTCTGTCTTAGGTGTAAGCTTTTGAGCTCACTATGATATTTTTTAATTCATTTTTTTAGTTTTAGAAAAATTTTCCATGGTTACATGATTCATGTTTTTACTTTCCCCTTCACCCCCTCAAGCTCCCCTCCCCATAGCTAACTCACATTTCCACTGGTTTTAACATGTGTCATCAATCAAGACTTATTTACATATTATTGATAGTTGCATTGGTGTGGCCCTTTCGGGTCTACATCCCCAATCATGTCCTCCTCATCAACCCAAGTGTTTAAGCAGTTGTTTTTCTTCTGTGTTACCTCTCCTGTAGTTCTTCCTCTGAATGTGGGTAGCATTCTTTTCCATAAATCCCTCAGAATTGTCTTGGGTCATTGCATTGATGCTAGTACAGATGTCCATTACATTTGCTTTTGCCACAGTGTATCAGTCTCTGTGTACAATGTTCTTCTGGCTCTGCTCCTTTTGCTCTGCATCAATTCCTGAAGGTCTTTCCAGTTCACATGGAATTCCTCCAGTTAATTATTCCTTTGAGCACAATAGTAATCCATCACCAACATATACCACAATTTGTTCAGCCATTACCCAATTGAAATCACTATGATCTTAATGAGGTCAGGGGCTGATCAAATTCTAGTCCCAAACTTAGTCTCAAGTTTTTGGTCTTACTGCATACTTGATCCAATCAGGCACACTTTTGATTGTCCTGTCTTGAAGCTGTGCCCTGTGCTTTAGACCAAAAGATCAGTACTTAATACTTAATACTTAGTACTCAATACTATCAGCAACCCCAAGTGTGAACTCAGTTCTTATCCTAAGCCCAGACTAGAATTTCCTTGGCAGGGGCTCCAGACTTCTCCACAGGTTTGAAATTTCAAGGGGTATCGTTTGACTTGTACCACTATTTGCCCAGGCACTATTTCAGGATCTGGATGTTGGCTCAGGCATAGGTTATCAAACATTGTACACTAGGTGTGGGGTGTGGCTGTGTGGTTTGCTCTTGGCTTGCTCTTTTCTCTTTGCAATAGCTTCTTGTTGGCTCTGCTTTCCCCTCACCCCTATGCCACATATGTTCTTTGCCTACCTTTTGGGTTTTTCTTTTCTTGAAAGTTGTTTCCTTCTGTCTCCTTGTTGGTTCTTTCACTCCTGTATTGGTTTTCTGGTGATATTTTAATCTTGGTTGAAGAGGATTTTCATGAAGGCACAGAATTCCTCTGAATTACTCTGCCATCTTGGCTCTACCCCCAGAAGTTCAATGCTTTTTTCATGTGATATATTTTTCCTCATTTTCCTTCCACTTTCCCCCAGTGCATCACTCTTTCTTATTCACTTTATTTTTTTATGTCAACCCATTTTAGACAACTCATACCTATGCCTTTTCTATGTATTCTCCTTCCAAATGCCCTAATAATGATAATGTTTATACACATTACAAATATCATCTTCTCATAGAAAGTTAAAAAGTTTAATAATATTAAATTTTTGATGGAGAGTGAAAACATTGTATCAGAAAGTGAAACGTATGGACAGTACCACAGTTTCATTCATTTAGTCATAGTAAGGCAATTCCTATAATCTCTTTCTAATCAGTTTTTTGACTCAATTATGGTCTCTGGGTTGAAAACTTACATAGCTGTTGTTTGCACTGTTGAAAATGCCTCAAGTCTATTATTGGTTTATTGACAACACTTATGCTTTATGTTGGGATTAATCAAAACATGGTGTCTTGGATATCTCCTTCAAATACCCTAAATTATTAAAGGCTGGAAAAATTTATCATAGTGACCTTTTCTTTTCTTTGCCATTCCAAAATTTGATATGACATTTTATTATAAACTTAATTGAAAGAAGATTCTGGGTCATTTGAATGGAATAACTCCCTCTTCTCTGTTGTCCTGATTCTGCCCTTTGTAATCCATAATCTTACAAATTTACCTAGGACATTGTGAATTTAAGGAACTTTAACATAATGCTTTGATTCAATACTTGATTCTAGTTCATCCTGATTCTTAAAACAGTTTTCTATTCTTTTAACAATGCTGACTCTTATGAACATTATTACAATGCTTGTTTTAAAATATTATTACTATAAGAATGAATTCATAGTGATTTTATTTTCAGGACAAAAGATTATCACATTAAGAGTCTTAAGAACACCAAAAAAGTCCATACCCAAAGGAATACTTATAGTCAATCACATTAAAGAATCTGACTATGTGAAGAAAAAACTAAACTTTGACAATAAAAAAAAATGATTAAAGAAAAACTGTTTAGCTGAAAGTATTTGCAACAGTTCCATCTGCATTTACCACTGCCTGCCATTTCTTCCCACTCCTTACTATCCTTGCCTTTCTCTAATCCTCACCCACATTACTATACTAAGAATATCTGTTTGGTGTGTGAAGCAAATATACTGAATTCTTTCACAAACACCATAAAATTCTAACAGAAGAAAGGTAATTAAAAATGGAAATATCATTCACAATAAGGCTTCTATACTTACCTTAATTTTTGCTGGTTTACTTGATGCTACACTGCTACCAACCATCAATGACTTCACAATGTAGCCTCAGACATTTACTAATTGTGTGACTCTGGGCAAGCCATCTAATCTATGTTTACCTCAGTTTCCTCACCTGTAAAATGATGATGATGATAATAATAGTACCTCTTATATCGATTTGTTATGTGAATCAAAAGAAATGATAATTTTAAAATGCCTAATTTACTGTTGGGCATATACTAAGCAATATATGAAATAAATAAATGCTTATTATTTCCATTATTGTTTTTGATGTTGGTTTTGTTGTTGGGTAGTTTCAGATTGAAAGAGGTTTGTTTTTTTCTTGGTCATACATGTATTACCATGCAAAACACACTTTTATATTTGTCATTCTTGAATGAGCACACTCATACAACACTAAAACTCCAAAATAAAAATATAAATACATTGAAATGAAAGATAGTATGCTTTGAACTGCATCCATCTGACTCAACAGTTCTTTCTCTAGAGGTAGATAGCAATCTTCATCATAAATATTTTAGAAATGTCCTGGATCATTGCATTGCTGAGAGTAGCCAAGTTTTCACAGTTGATCATACAACAATATTGTTATTACTTTGCAAATTGTTCACCTAGTTCTGCCAAGTTCACTCTGCGCCAGTTCATACAGATCTTACCAGATTTTTCTGAAATCATCTGGCTTATCATTTCTTATAGCATGGAATTATTGAATCACCAAGATTTATCACAATTTGTTCAGCCACTCCACATGTGATGGGCATCTTCTCAATTTCCAATTATTTACTAACACAGAAAGAGAACTGCAGCAAATATTTTTGTATAAGTAAGTCTTTTCTCCCTTAAAAAATCTCTTTGTGTTACAGGCCTAGTAGTGGCATCACTGGATCAAAGAATATCAATTGTTTTATAGTCCTTTAGGCATATTTCTAAATTACCCTCCATAATGGATGATTCATTCATAACTCTACCAACAATGTATATATGTCCTAATTTTGCCACGACTTGAAACATTTATCACTTACCTTTACTGTCATATTGACCAACTGATAGATGTGAGGTGGTACCTCAGAGTTGTTTTAATTTGCATTTGTTTAATTAAGCATGATTTAGAACTTTTTTCCTATAATTATTGATACTGATTTCATCATCTGAAAATTGCTTGTTTATATTATTTGACCATTTGTCAACTGGAGAAAGTCTTGTATTCTTCTAAATTTGACTTAATTCTCTGTATATTTGAGAAATGAAACCATTATCAGAGAAATAATGTTATAATTTTTTTCATGGTTTGTTGTTTCCATTTTCGTATTAGCTACATTGGTTTTATTTGTACAAAAATTTAATTTAATATAATCAAAAATATTCATCTTATGCCTTAAAATTCTCTCTATTTTTTGTTCATAAATTCTTCACTTCCCCATGGATCTTCCAGTTAAACAATTCTATGTTTTCCTAATTTAAAAACAGTATCACTCCATCTAAATTTCATACCCATTTTGATGTTATTTGTTATAGGGTGTGAGATATTGGTCCATAAGTAGTTTCTGCTATACTTTTCCCAATTTTTTCATCAGTTTTTGTTAAATAGTGAATTCTCATCCCCAAGGCTATTTATCAAACACTAAATTGCTAAGGTCATTTACTTCTATATATTGTATATCTAATCAGTTCCACTGATATATCATTCTGTTTCTTAGCCAGTACCACATTATTATTACTGGTTTATAGTACAGTTCAAAATCTTGCACTTCTATACTACTTACCTTCACATTTTTTTCATTAATTCCCTTTATATTCTTGACCTTGTCTTCTTCCAAATGAATTTCATTATTATTTTTCTAGTTCTATAAAATATTCTATAAAATAAAATAATTATTTCATAGTTTGGTATGGCATTGAATAAGTAAATTAATTTAGGTAAAACTGTCATTTTTTATATTACCTCATCCTACTCATGAGCAATTAATATTTTTCTTAATTGTTTAAATTTGACTTTATGTGTGTGAAAAGTGTTTTGCAATTGTGTTCATATAATTCCTGGGTTTGTCTTGGAAAGTAGATTCCCAAGTATTTTTATTTTCTAGTTATTTTTTTTTAAACCCTTGTACTTTCGGTGTATTGTCTCATAGGTGGAAGAGTGGTAAGGGTGGGCAATGGGGGTCAAGTGACCTGCCTAGGGTCACACAGCTGGGAAGTGGCTGAGGCCGGGTTTGATATTTTCTAGTTATTTTACATGGAATTTCTCCTTTTAACACTTACTGCTGAACTTTGTTGGTGTCATATAGAAATGCCAATGATTTATGTGAATTTATTTTGTATTCTTAAACTTTACTAAAGATACTATTTTAACCAATTTTAGTTGANATTTATTTTGTATTCTTAAACTTTACTAAAGATACTATTTTAACCAATTTTAGTTGATTTTCTGGGATTCTCTAAGTATACCATCATATCATCTATAGAGCACAACAGTTCAATTTCCTCATCGAATACTTTAATTTCTTCAATTTCTTTTCTTTTTTTATTGCTAAAGCTAACAGTTCTAATACAATATTAAATAATAGTGATGATAATGGGCATTCTTGCTTCATTCCTTATTTTATCTAGATTCTTCTAACTTATCCCCAATTCAGGTCATACTTGCTGGTGGTTTTGGTATATACTACTCATCATTTTAAGAAATGGCCTATTTATTCCTATGCATTCTAATGTTCTTAATGGGAATAGGCATTGCATTTTTCAAAGGCTTTTTTATCTTCTGAGACAATCATATGAGTTGTTAATTTTTATTATTTGTATGGTAAATTTTATTGATAGTTTTCCTAATATTAAACCAGTCCTGCATTTCTGGTATAAATCCCACCTGCTCAAATGGAATGATCCTTGGAATACATTGCTATAAGCTCCTTATTTATATTTTATTTGAATTTTTTCATCTATATTCATTAATGACATTGGTCTATAATTTTCTTCTCTGTTTTTGCTCTTCTTGGCCAGGTAACAGTACCACATTTGTGTTTATATGGCAGAAACAAGGTGTTGGGGAGCCATTAACATACCACTCTTAAATAGATATATAAGGACTCTTTTCTACTTCCTCCTAAATCCTGCATTGGAAAATGGACTAGTTTCTTTGATGGAACTCATTAACTACCTCCACCACATTCTGCTTAATTTATCAGAGCTCATTAAAATCATATAGTGACAATTCCCTGAATTAGTCCAAATTTCTACAAAATGACCTAATATCAAAACTAGGCAAATTCTTCTCATAAAAATAAGAAGCAAAGCCATCCTTCATAAGACAATGTGAAGGGAGACAGATATTGGCTGTACTTTCCTCAGAACTTTAGGAGGTACAGTAGATGACAGGGCCTATGGTATATGTGTATCAGGTTTAGAATGGGAATATAAGAAATATGAGAACATTATAATAGGCCACTGAGGCATATCAGAATTCTATTGGTTGAAAAATGAAACTCCAGAATGGGGATCATGCAAAAGTGTATTATTAGAAAATCTTGAACCCTTGGACTACATGTCCCAGCATCCCTTTCCTTTTCATCCCCAAGTTGTGTGCTTATGTTATTTGTATATAGTTGTGTGTATTTGGCTCTTTCTTTTCCCATATGCATGGCTAGGAAAGCTGGTTTTACTCAGGCTTATACTTATCTTTTATTCCTTTTACTTCAAGTTAATATTAATAAATCTTATTAAGTATAATACTTGGAGTTATTGTACATTAATTCTAATCTCACAAAAGAGAATAAAATAGTGAATAGAGGAGGACAAAACATGTATTAGGTTACTTAGAAAACAAAATAAAAGTCAGAGATTAAAGCAGAAGTTGATGTCCTATACCAAGCATACTTTGCTTTCTGGCAAAAGCTCCAGCATCCATACTTAAGAGAGTGCAAAAGCAGGCCAAGCCTATTCAATACATTCAAGAATGCTAGAGGAGATGAACTTATCACAAGACCATAGGAACTGGTGCTGGCAATAAGAGTAAGCAAATGAAAACATTGAATACAATGAAGAAATAATATTGTTTAAGAGAAGACTCAGAGATAAACTCAAAACAAAGTAAGCTTACAATTAAAAGCAGAGATTCCGTGGAGAAAATGGCTTAATAGGAAAAACCAGAAAAAAAAACCCATTAAAAAAACCAATAAAATATTTTAAATTACTTGTGAAATTTTCCAGCATAAACAAATACCTTTAAATAGGATTCTGAAAACCTAACTCAAGTGGCAAACTCCCTGAACTATAGAGTTGAATAAATAAAATTCATAAAATGATGATAGATAATTTCCCAGACTGATTATAATCAGAGAATAACATGAAAATAGAGGGATTTTTTGGTAATTTACAGAAAGAAACATGAAATTAAAACCCCTAAGAAATGTAATAAATCAAATCCAGTGCTTCAAATTTAAGGTATACAGATTTAGATAATATAGATATAGAAAGAAATAAAAAGACAAACCAGAGGTAGATTCACATAAGACTTGACAATTGCTAATATAAAGAGATACATGATATTTCATGAAAAAGTAAGTGAATTTGAGATATGGAAAGTACACAATCATGATGAAGTTCTTATATGATAAGGAAGAAAGAAAAAAAGTTCCTTTGAACTATATTTTCTTAAAGAGTCTTAGAAAGATTGAAATGAGACAAATTTAGGCATAGTTATTTCCTTCTCTTTGGAGGATTTAAGTAAGGAAAGAAAGAAAGGGAAATAAATAAGGTATAAAAAGTGAGGAAGGGGGCCAGCTGAGTAGCTCAGTGGATTGAGAGCCACGCCTAGAGATGGGAGGGCCTAGGTTCAAATCTGACCTCAGACATTTCCCAACTGTGTGACCCTGGGCAAGTCACTTAAAGCCCATTGCTTACCTCTTACCAGTCTTCTGCCTTGGAAGCAATACACAGTATTGCTTCCAAGACAGAAGGTAAGGGTTTTTAAAAATAAATAACCAAATAAATAAATAAATAAATAAAAGTGAGGAAGGAAGAGAATAACATATTTCACATCAATTGAGTGAGGAACAAGAATGATATTAAAGCAAAAAAGGAATGGAAAGAGTGAGTAGAAATTCCTATGAACTGCAATCAGAAGATTTGAATACAAATATACATCAAGTTTAATATAATAATACATTAAAATTAATAGGGAGACATTATAGGACAGAAAAAAGATTTATGTGCATTTGTGTGTGCATGTGTGTACACATACACATGTATGTGTATGGATAAAGAAAAAGAGAAAAAAGACAGAAGGGCAGAAACAGAGAGAGAGAATAATAATTCAAAGGCATGGGAGAGGGACTTAGGAAAAAAAGAAATAAAAGGATTAGAAATTAGGATCAATAGTTATCAGCCAGTAAAAAGGTAATAGATTAGATCACTTTAATTATAGGTCCTGCTGTTGATCAAATTTTTTTCTTTTTTCCCCCCATCACCTTCCTTTTTATAAAACTAAAGTAGGAGAAAAACGGATAAAAGATATAAAGTTATGATTGAGGAAACTATAAAACTATCTTAAGAAAAGCAGTGGATAAAATTTTGGGCATGGAGTCAAGAAGACCTGATTTTAAATATGGCCTCAGAAACTTTCTAACTATGTGTCCCTAGACAAGTTTCTTACTCTCTATTTGCCTCATTTTTTCACATGTGAAATTTGCATAATATTTGCACTTACCTTACATGTAAGGTTATTGTGATGTCCAAATGAAAAAAATAATTGCAAAGTACTTATACCACCTGGAATATTGTGGGGACTATATAAATGTTACTTATTAAAAGAATGAAATGTAATAGAATGAACTTGCCCATCAAATGAAGGAGAACATCAATGTAAATATATTTAAAGAATACATCTAAATTTTTTAAAAATTTACACAGTAAAGTGAACTGAAACTGAATATATGATTTTTCAGGCAAATTCAAACTGTAGATCTCTTTTTTTTCAAAATGTAGATCTTGCTAACATTATGTCAGACAAAGGAATGATAAATAGATATTAAGAGATAAGCAGGTAACTACAATGAATATACTTAAGCGTTCTATAGATAAAGGATTAGATAGATGTGTTCTATATATATGTATATGCATGTATATATACATGTTTAGATATATATATAGTCTACATATATATGTGTACATGTGTATAAAGTCTATGTATGTGATAGTCTCTGTATATATATATATATATGTTTATATAAAATTTTAAAATAATTTTATTCCACTCATATAAATTGAACGTTTTTGAAGGATATTTTACATTTTTTTAAAAAATCCCTCCCACCAGATGGGTAGCTAGCATAAAAGTACAGGTAATATAGTAATTTAAACTTGTGCTAAAGTTAAAATTTATCATAGTAACTAAGACTTTAGCTGGAGTATAAAATTTAAACTCTCGCTGAAACACTGGTTTTCACCCTCTCTTCCCTGAGTTGCACTTGATGATAATATTCTCACTATGCCCTAATTGGAGCACAATTTTGAAGAATAATATTAGCATTCATACCACTCTAAATGAAGATAGTTCTGTTTGTTTCTCTGGGGTCAATCCACATTTTTAATGAAATAAAATAGCTTCTGTTCAGACAAGTGGAATGATAAGGAATAACTTAATCAGTGGACAATGATTTTTTTCTTCTGTTAGCAATTTAAATTTGCCCTCCAAAACCTGACAAGATTTTATCATTTTGCCTTACAGTTGAATTTGCATTACCCATGAAGCCTGCTAGCAGAAGCATTTCTGCTTTGACATTCTGCAGATGGTTGTTGTATTATTATTGGAATACTTTTATTAAATCTACAGAGAAAGGGTAATAAAACGTTTCTCCTGAGGCAATATGTTTCACCTTAACACCTAGTTTCCAGAATCCTCTTTATTCATAGGTAAAGACTAAAGATATCTTATTTCAGTGCCATTTTTCACTTTTTAACTATAGCTTAGGTGATTAAAGCATGTGACTTGATTTTTTTCTCTTGAAACTCTTAATACAAAACAACCATTATTCCTCCTTGGTTCCACATATAATACTGTACTTCACCTTCCTTTCTTGTCCTTCAGTGTTGCTGATGACCCAGGTACCCTTGAAGGAGGTTTTAATAAGCATTTAATTGATCAGTGACATAATTAGGCCATTTCCTTCTAATACCAGTCTTCAGGAATAGACAGCCAAACTTTCATAATGAGCTTCACTAAAGGATCTCAGAAAAATATTCACTTATGGATTATAAATTTCTTTTCAATATAAATAAATGCCATAAATAAGAAATGCTCTAATCATCACCTTCCAAAGATAATTGAACCTAAGGAGCAGTTTAGGCCTTTTGAAAGACATTAATTCTGTTTTGAAAATTAAGAACAAAATTTAAATAAAAATACATATAGCCCCAATTTACATGTTGATAACTCCCCTCATTTTCACATTCTATAAATTGTCATGAACAAAATAAATATGCACATATGTATACATATATGTTTGTGTGAAATAGAACTCTATTCATTTTTTAATGATATGAACCTGAATATAGTGTCTTTTTGCAACTAGTATATGCTAACGATATGAAGCATGACTGCCAATACCAAAAGTTATATACAGATACACAGTCATACATTTTTTCCTCATTATTCCCTAATGGAAGAGGTGACATTCAAATATTATTCAGCTTTCTTTTGAAAGATATCCATAAAGGCATTTTCATACACTTTCTAGTATATATAAATTTGAAAGAGGGATGGCACAGAGAATTTAGCCCAGGTCTATGCTAGCATGTTAGCCAATGCCATTTTAGCAATATGGAATACTCACTTCCAGGAATGGTCCCTATTGATTGCCTACTGATCCTATATTAACCATACAGTGTAGGAATAGTTGCTTCTGCAATCACTTTTTCTGTTTCCATCTCAGTCACCTAGATTTTGATACAAGGCACTAATTGGCACAGTGGATAGAGCCCTGGGCTTGGAAACAGGAAGACATATTCATGAGTTCAAATCTAACCTCAAACAATAGATGTGTGACCCTAGGCAAGTCACTTTACTCTGTTTACCTCAGTTCCTTATATATAAAATGAGCCGGAAAAGAGAATAGCAAAGCATTCCATTATCTTTACCAAGAAAACCAATAAAAGGGGTCACAGAGTAGAACATGGCTGAAATGAATGAACAACAAAAACAACCTAAATTTCTAAACCAGCCTGGTAAAAATTATCTACATTCACATCTCAACTTTCAGTCCCAGGATTGATTTATTCATATACATACATACATACATGTATTATGTATATATTTGCCATCCTAGTAGGAAAGAATGGGTGCTCCTGGGTCTGTGGTTTGTTCAGTGGCAAGTAAGAACATTAAACATATGTGGACACAACCAGGAAATCAACCATAGCTCCCTAGCATTGGAAGGAAAACTTTTTGGAGAAAACAAATGTTACTATTAAAGAAAGAACATTTAGATTTGTATTTGACACAAAAGTTTTAGTTTGATGTGAAGTACAGAGGTTCTCCTTAATACTCTCTGAAAATAATGCATGTGTCTAGAAAGAAGACTTAGCCTTGCCTTTGTAATTTGCAGCATTGTTCTGGTAAGTGTAAGCATTGCAATATCTCAGTCTTAGGGAAGTTGACCCTAATTCCTTTCAAGTGTTAACAATTGACAATAGAACAATGCAATATAACTTCAGGGTCTCCTCTCATATTGGTGATCTTCACAAGAGATGTTTCGTGGAAAAATAACAAAGTGGATAGAATCCTAAACTTGAACTTAGGAAGATCCAGTTTGGAATCATAGTTAATTACTTAGTAGCTAATGTGGTTCTTTACCTATATGACCTTCAGAGTTTAATTTTTAAGATGAAGTTAATGACAGCATACACCCCCCCACTGGGCGTTTGGAAGCTCAGATGAGATGAGAGGATGTTCATAGATTGGGGAATGGCTGAATAAATTGTGGTATCTGATGGTGATGGAATGCTATTGTGCTGAAAGGAATGATGAACTGGAGGAATTCCATGTGAACTAGAACGACCTCCAGGAACAGATGCGGATTGAAAGGAGCAGAACCAGGAGAACATTAAATACACTGATACACAGTGGCACAATTGAATGTAATGAATTTCTCTACTAGCAGCAATGCAATGATCTGGGACTATTCAGAAGAATTTATGAGAAAGAATGCTATCCACATTCAGAGAAAGAACTGTGGGAGCAGAAATACAGAAGAAAAACATATGAACTCTTATATGGTTCTATGAGGGTATGATTAAGGTTTTGATGTGAAAAGATCCCTCTATTGCAAATGTGAATAATATGGAAATAAGTTTTGAGCAATGATAATTTTTTATTTAAAATTTTAAAAAGACAGAAATCAAAATCAGACAAGCATAGAGGTTTTCCCAGTGGACTGGACACAGCATAAAAGGTAGGAAGTGAGTGGAGATTCCCATATTATGAGGAGGTAAAAGTGCAGTGAGTCAAAGCACAAGCTGACCACACCTTCCCCCAACCACCTACTGAGCCAGGGTTAAAACCAGGGTCAGGGAAATATCCAAATTCTTCCACACTGGCTGAAAGTACCACAAAATTACCACCAGGCCTCAGCAGTGAGATTTGAGGCTAAATATCATGGAGCTCAGTCACTGCAGTGGGGCGAGCAATGTGGGGAAGATAGGCTCAGGGCAAAACACTTTGAAATTCCCTACTCAAAAAACATCACAGATCTACCTGTTCTCACTCAGGCTTCTAACAGTTAAGGGAAAAACACACCAAGGCAAAGCCCTGTAACAAAGCAATGACCACTGTAATGTTGATATATTTTGGGGGGCTCTAGTTGGGTAAAGGAAGACAGACTTTGTGTGTATGTCTGCCAGGAGTCACCTCTCTATATATCAATATTACTAGGGAAAGAGAGGGAAATTCTCTGCCCAAGATGGATCCCCAGAGAATGAGCAAGCATTGATGACTTGAGAGGTGTCTTCACTAAGGGGATAATGTTGGAAATACCCCTGACTGGGTAAGCACAGATCCTCTTCAGGCTAAAGCCTCCCCCCTGGGTAAAACCCCCCAAAGCAGGGGTCCTGTTCAGAAGAGGCTTAGCTTGAGCTTCTCAACCTCTGAGACCCTTTTTATCCTTCAGTGTCCTGAATAAATTTTCCTTCTATCTGACTGTGAAATGACTTATTTATTGAGGTAAGATTAAGGTACCTGAAGGTGTGGAGAGGGAAGAGGTATTTGGGAATCTCTAATTTCTAATCCCACAGGGTCCTTTTCCCTGGCCAGCCAATAACCGAATCAGAAATTCACCTTCCCTTCCCCTATTCTTCTCCTATCTAAAAATCCATATTAATGGGGTCTTTATATAAGGCAGACATGGATTAAGAGTCTTCAGGATCCGCTCTGGGACTCCCAGAGTCTTCTGACCATCAAGAGTAAAAGAGACGTCAATCTCTTTAGGCTGGTAGTTGAAGCTGACAAGAAACACCAGGCTTTGATGTATAGATCATCAAAGGAAACTCTTTGGACTGGCTTTTGGTGGGTTCCAGGCGGGCAAGCCTTCCTCTCTCCTGGAGGAATAAAAATCCTTGGTTCCTATTCCTCCTTCCCAAGATGCCTTGCATTCTTCCAACCAATGGTCCATGTCAATCAAGTCAGCTTCCCAACATTCTAAAAGGTTTCATGCTTGAAATTCTGCTCTTACACCACCAATATGCAGCAATCCCAATCTTCTAGCAGCAAAGGGAGGAAACAACAGCACAAAAAGCTGTTGACTTTAGAAAATTTCTACAGAGAAGAAGAGCAAAATAAAGAAGTAACAGGAGAGATTGAGAAACAAGCAAATATATCCAAACACCTCCCCTACCTCCATGGAAATTGGTCACAAGCTCTGGAGGAACTCAAAAAGTAAGTCAAGAATCAAGTAGGAAAGATAAAAGAAAAACTGGAAGAAAAGAAGGGAAAATAACTATAAGTAATACAAAAAGAAAATAACATCTTAAAAGACAAAATTGTCCAAATGGAAATAAAGAGGCATGAAAATCAAATGAAATAATAAGCTAATTGGAGGCCAGAATTGACCTGCTGGAAGCCATGAAAAGCAGGATAGATCAAACCAAAAAGGAAAATCAAAAGATCATAGCTAACATCAGTCTTTAAAGACAGGAGCTGGGCAAGTAGAAGCTAATGATTTCATGAGCCAGCAAGAAATAGTAAAACAAAATGAAAAGGATGAAAACATAGACAAAAACTTGAAATATCTCATTGAAAAGACATCTGCCCTGGAAAACAGATTCAGGAGAGACAATTTGAGAATTATTGGATGATGTGAATACCTGGAACAAAAAAACCCTTGCCATCATATTACAAGAAATTATCTAAGAAAACTGCCCTGATATTCTTGAACAGGAGGGCAAAATATACCTGAACATAATCCACAGATCACCCCCTATGTTAAATTCCCCAAAAACAACTCCAAGGAATGTTATAGCCAAATTCAAGAACTTCCAGGTGAAGAAGAAAATATTGCAAAAGGCAAGAAAGAAACAATTCTGATATGGAGTACCAGTCAGGATTTCACAGGATCTGGCAGCTTCCACACTAAAAGACTACAAAGCTTCGAATATGATATTCGGGAAGGCAAAAGAATTGGGTCTATAACTAAGAATCACCTACCCATCAAAACTGAATACTATGAAGATAGAATTAACTTTCCCTTTGTCTACTTTTTAGTTAATCAAATCAAGAACTTAAAGTATCCCTACTGTAATGCAAAGATGCAAAAGAAGCTTTTGCCCTTGCAAAAGTTAACTGAAAATTTCTGGCAGTTAGAAACCTTAGAATCCTGACAAAGAGGCAGTTAGAACCTGAGGTTTGAAGAGAGAAGAAGGTCCAACTGAAGCTCTGCTTTTGGGTTTCAGCTTCGCTTTTGGCCTGTGCCTTGTCTCTGGACAATTTGAACCTAGCTAATTTCTCTGGACCTTTCCCTGACCTCTCCATATTACACTCTTGTTACCTTTACTGTATTTTCCCTGTGGGCTCTGGGAGGAAGGGTGGTTTTTGTGTTTTATTGATTAGACTTTGTGAGTTTAGTTTCCCTATAGGCAAATAGGACATCCTTGAATCAAACTATCCCTTATTTTATTGATTTAGTATGCACTTTACTTTAAAGGCAGCCAAATATTTCCTGGCTGGGAGAGCAGGCTCTCTCTCAGTCTAACCTAGTCCTGTGACCCTCCCCCATCTTGAGTTCTTCTGTAGTGGCTATCAGAAAACCCTAAACCCCTCTTTCCTTTCTGACCAACCCTAAATATTAATAAATCCCCCTGTTACCTATTCAAACCCTCTGGTGAAACATTGTGTCGAAGATTAGGCAAGGGTTGAAGAGAAAAGGAATTAATTTATTTTATTTTCTGAGGGAACAGGAGGCATCCATCTTGGGAGGAAGCCCTTATTCGAGAATTCCTCCTGAACCCATCAGTTTCACTGATAGGGAGGAGCCCTTTGACTCCTCCCTTGAGGAACTTGAGAAACTGACAAGAAAAGCCCTCAAGGCAGATTTAAACCATTTCTGACTGGCCTAACTCCTTGTGTCTATAGAGATACCTTTTCTGGCTGGAAGGGTTCAGCCTATTTCCCCAGTATTCTCTATATCTAGGCTGAGTGTCTAGCCTGTTTAAGCTGCCTCTCCTGAATACCCCACCTATTCCCTTACCATCCAATTTACCACCTTGTCCCTTTCATTCCTCTCCTATTACCTCAACCACTTTCTACCCCTCCCTTTAACCAAAGATTAAGTGATCACCCCAACTTTATTGATAACACTACTTAACACTTAAGAGAATTCACAAGTTACTTACTAAAGAAAACTCTTATCTCCAAAGGGCACTGCCCAGGTCTCAGCAGTGCTAGGCAAATTGAAAAATTGCAGTTGGTTTCTGTGAAGAGGGAAAGAGATGGGAAATGACCTGGAAAAAAGGAGTATAAAAGAAGAGATAGACATGGTCTGGGAGCTTTTTTCTTTTTCTTTTTTTTTTTTTTTGAGAGACTTGCTCCTTGGAAAACATTCCTTCTTTGGCTTTTGGAGAGACTCTTCCTTTGGAAAAGAGACATGCTTTTCCTTGGAGTTATTCTGCATTGGTGGAACTCTGGCTGAAGACAACACTGGGACTTCTGGCTGAGGACTACAGTGAAATCCACATGTAGATCAGGACTTGGGGAAGCCCCTGCTGAGGGCTGAGCCAGGCTTCTCTGGAACATCTGGTAGGGCAAGAAGGCTAGACCAGGCTTTGTCTCCTTTCTATAATTCCCACTTTCACTATGATTACCTCATTGTAAATAAAAGTTGCTAAGAGTCATTTTGACTTAGAGACTAATATTTTATAAACAGTGACAATTTTTATAACTCTCATATTGAGTCAAAACCTAAATTTAATTATTATACTACATACTTTCAGAGGAAAGTATGAGCATTTAATAAAATAGATTTCTAAGCATTCCTAACGAAAAGAAGAGAACTTAAAGGAAAATTGGTTGCCCAAATATAAAATTCAGGAAAACCATAGAAAGGTAAAACAGAAAGAGAAAAAAATTAAGGGTTTCAATAAGGTAAATTGATTATATTCCTATATGGAAAAATGATATCTCTAACTCTTAAAAATTGTTTCCATTATTATAGTAGATAGAAGAAATATTCATAGGCAGAGGGTATGGTAATGGTATTAAGCTGTTTAAGATGATATGTAAAAAAGAAATTGTGGGAAAAGGGAATGGTACTAAGAGAAACTTGAAGGAAGAGGTAAAATAGGATAAATTATACCACATAAAGAAGCACATGGGGGACAATACTGTTATAAGAACAGGAGAAAGAGAGTGGTGACAGGTAAACCTTACCCTCAGTGGAATCAGTTCTGAAAGGGAAGATGGGGTTTTGAATTCTATCTTACCCTAAAGAGAAGTCGAAAGTAAATAAGGAAGGGATATTTGGGGGGAGAGGAGTATTAATAGGGAAGGAAAAGAGGGGGAGTGATTAAAAGACCCAAAAGAGAAATAGGAGGGGAATAAGAAAGGAGGGGGTAGAAAGGAAAGTAAAATAAGGGTGGGTAAAAAGGGGAATGATTTAAAGCAAAACACTGGTGTGCAGGAAAATAGTGAAAGAAGAAAGGACAAGATTAAAAGAGGAAATCAATATGATGAGGAATATAAGGTAGTAATCACAACTCTGAATGTGAATGTGATGAACTCACCCATAAAACAGAGGCAGACAGAGTGGATTAAAAAACAAAATCCTACCATATGTTGTTTACAAGAAATACACATGAGGCAAGTAGACACACACTGGGTAATGGTAAGAAGCTGGAATAGAATTTACTGGGCATCAATAGAGAAAAAAAAGTCACGAGTCACAATCATAATATCTGACTAAGTAAAAATAGATCTTATTAAAAGAGATTAGGAAGTGCGTAGAGGGAACTTCATCCCCTCCCCCTTCTAGATTGTGACCCAGTTCATCCCACTTTTTACATGCCAGCACTGTGTCCATGAATGTCAATAAAAGGGTGTGGGTGGATCCTGGGCTCTCTCTCTGCTTCCCTGAGCAGACAGGTGAGATGGATGCAGAATCCTGTAGGACGAGCTACATGTGGTCAGATTTTGAGTAAAAAAGATATTTAAATCTATGCTTATCTGATTTTTCTATTTCAAGTGATTATTAATAAACTTTATAGAAAATAAGAAGTTGGATATATTAATTTTAAATCCAATAGAAGGTAATTATATCTGCTAAGAGGTAGTATAGACAATGAAGAAATATCAGTACTCAACATGTATACACCTAATGATATAGCATCCAGTTTTTTAAAGGAGAAACAATTGGAGCATAAGGGGGAATGTATTGTAAAACTATACTAGTGGGAGAACGTAACATTTCTCTATCAGATGTAGATACACAAAACAAAAAATTAATAAGAAAAGAGGTAAGAGATGTGAATGAAATCTTGGAAAAATTATGGTTAATAGATATATGGAGAAAAGTGAATAGGAATTAAAAGGAATATACCTTATTCATAGCAGTACATGATACATATACAAAGATCAACCATGTACTAGGGCATAGAAATATTGCAAACAAATGCAGAAAAGCAGAAATAATGAATGCAGCTTTTCCAGATCATAATTAAATAAAAATATGACTAGTAAAGGTACATGGAGAGGTAAATTAAAAATTAATTGGAAATTAATTAATCTTATTCTCCAAAACTGGTGGGTTAAGATCAAATCACAGAAACGATTACTGATTTCTTTGAAGAGAATGACAATGGAGAAACAACATATCAAAATCTATGGGATACAACAAAAGTAGTACTCAGGGAAAATTGATATTTCTGAGTGCCTATATTAAAAAAAAGGAGATGGATGAATTGTGCATGCAACTAAAACAACTAGAAAAAGAACAAATAAAAAACCCACAGATAAAGACCAAATTAGAAATAATAAAGATCAATGCAGAAATTAATAAAATTGAAAGGAAAAGAACTATTGAACTGATAAATAAAAAACTAGGAGCTAGTATTTTGAAAATAAAAAAATAAAGTATTGCTTAATTGTTATGATGATAATAACAGATAATTTGGAGAAGCAGATAAATGTGTCAGGGCCAAATAGAGCTTCAAGTCAAGAGCCACAGATTGACAGGCTTCAGTGAGGAAGGAGGGGGTAAAACACTCCTGGATCTCAAACCCCTCCCCCTTAAACAGTTGCTGGCTTCAGTTGGTAATGAGAGCAGGAATGAGATTCTTCTGGTAAGTTTCTGTTATGGCTGAAACCCCAATGATGTTCCTTTTCTTTAATTTATATTCCTCACAGATCTGATAGATGAGTAAAAAGAAACTAGTTATCTAACTTTTGAGGACAGAGAAGATCTTCTTAAACTGGCAGCAGACAGGATTCAAATTAGATGTCCAGACTGAGTTGTGAGTATTCCCCCCAAATAATTTCCCAGGCACAGATTTGAAAGGTAAAGGTTATATTAGGAAATAACAAGGAAAACTAGAGAGGTTAATGAAGGTATTTGAATAAGGAAAGGTGATCCTGAACTATTAAGATTGAAGCTGCCCTTCCCCCCCTCACTGGAGGGGTGAAGGCACCTAACTGAACTTGTTAGTTAATTTATATATCTAATCACTAAATCACTAGGTAACTATATATTGATATTGATGAAGAATAATATTAACAAGCAGGCTAACCCTATAAGTAGAAACCACTGGATTATGCTACAATGGCCACCTCAGGTGAACCCCCAAGTCTAGAGTAGTAAGCAGGGTATCTGCTCACTTCAACCTCCACCAAGTAACTGCCAATTCTTCTCAACTGCCCCCTCACCCAAAGTTCTCAAGGGGGGTCCCCTGGAATTCTGGGTGAGGCTGTCCCTGTATCTTTGCAGGGATTCCATGCTTTGTATCTTCACATAACATAATTTAATTTAAAAAAAGAAGAGAACCAAGTCAACAATGTAATGAATGAAAAGGGCAACCTCACCTATAATATAGAGGAAATTAAGGCAATCATTAAGAGCTATTCCATTTAATTATATGACAATAAATATGGCAATCTAGGTGAAATGAGTGAATATTTACAAAAATATAAAATGCCTAGATTAACAGAAGAGAAAATAGAATACTTAAACAATCCCATATCAGAAAAAGAAATTGAACAAGCCATCAAGGAACTCCCTTAGGAAAAAATCCCCAGGGCCAGATAGATCCACAAGTGGATCCTATCAGATATTTAAAGATCAATTAATCCCTATACTACACAAACTATTTATCAAAATAAGCAAAGAAGGAATCTTACCAAATTCTTTTTACTATACAAATATGGTACTGATTCCCAAGCCAGGAAGACCAATAACAGAGAAAGAAAACTATAGACCAATATTCTTAAAGAACATGGGTGCAAAATTTTTAAATAAAATACTAGCTAAAAGACTTCAGCCAGTAGTTCTGGGGGTGGAGTCAAGATGGCAGAGTAATCCTCAGCAGCTCTGTGATACCATGAGAATCCTTTCTGATCAAGATTAAAATATCACCACAAAATGAAAACAGGAGTGAAAGAACCAACAAGGAGACAGAGTGAAACAACTTTAAAGAAAAGAAAAACCCAAAAGTTAGGCAAAGAACATCTAGGGCACTGGGGTGAGAAAACAGCAGACCTGGCAAGAAGCTGTGGCAAGTAGGGAAGAGTAAAGCAAGAGTGAGCCGCACCCTGTCATCCCACATCTGTTGTATGAGGTTTGGGAATCTATGCCCAAGCCAACATCCAGAGTCTAAGACCCTGCCTGAGCAAATAGAGGTACAAGCCAACCCATATTCCTTGAAATTTCAAACCTGTGGAGAAATCCAGAGCCCTGGCCCAGGGAAATGAAGTCTGGGGTTGAGATAAGAACTCAGTTCACACTTTGGGGTGGTTGATAGTACTAAGTACTAAGTCTAAAACTCAGGGCAGAACTCTAAGAGAGGACAATCAAGGGTGTGCCTGATTGGATCAAGGACACAGTGAAACCAAAAACTTGAACCTATACTTGGGGATAGAATTTGACCAGCCCCTGACCTGACCAAGATCAGAGTGAGATCAAAAGCTTACTTCTAAGTCTGAGGCAAGTCTAAGCTATCAACATCTTAAGGATCAATTGAATCAGCAGGGGGAGGGGAGAAGGAAAGAGGTGATGAAAGAAAATGAATCATGTAAAAATGGAAAAATATTTTTATAAATAAAATTAAATTAAAAAAGAAAAATGTGAATAGATCCTTGATATATTAATTTTCTCATTATTCTTCCCATTTTTAACCATGTGTCATCAATGCTTGACATACATTTATATGTGCACCCAAATGCAAATATTCACATAGGTATTATTTTTAAAGTACATTTAAATGCAGCCACTTTGTGATATTGACACTCTTTACTAAATTTCAGATTAATTACTAAGACTTATCTAATGTTCAACCTTGTTTTAAGGATATAAAATATCTTAGTCTGTGTGATTAACTTGAGAGAGTGTTACATTTTGAGACAGAAAAAACAAATGTATTCCTATCCTGGATCTGCTATTATGCTAGTGTTCTAAATTTCTTATTCTAACCTTAGGCATAAATGAAGGAAGAGAATAATTTAACCTTTAACTTCATTCCTAGATCTAAATCTATAATCTCATGGTTCAGTGATTTTCCAAATAGACTTCCATGGATTTCTTTAATGAGGCCAAAGTGCTAATAATCAAAGAAGAGATAAAAAATATTTCTTATTTGCTAAGATATAGTTATTGATTATGCCTTAAATATGAGTCAATTCAAATCATCTAACTTACATATATAAGTAATTTTGTATGATTGTAGCAATCATGTAACAAAACTTTATTTTAATCATGTCATATGCTTTTCATCTTTGTCATCATCTAGACAGTTATTATTTAGATTGAATCTATCAAAATAGATTTTTAAAAATCATATCCACTAGGTATTGGTTACTTTTTATTAGTAATTTAAAACATAACTCATGTTCTGCAAATCAGTCTCAATCTAGTAATATCAAATTGATTTGCACATAAAGTTGATGGAGATCATAAAAGCAAATTTAGTGAATGTTAACTCAGTGAGTAGACTTTTTTTCTAATGCACCTGAATAATGAAGTGATAAATTCATTATCTGCATTTGGAATTGATAAAAAATAGCAATATTAGTATAGTTAATAAGAATTTCCAACAATATTGTATGGGAATTTCCTAAATAAATCATTCCGCATCTTTCCTGAAAGAAATTCTGAAGTATTATACTTTTTAGTAACACGTTATAAGAATTGATTTTGAAGCTGTCAGCAATGTTAATTTCTCTCATAAAAGCATGTCATTCTTATCCATGCTAGAGAATATTACTCATTTCATAACTCAGTGTTTTTCAAAAGGTGTCAGTCATTATTATTAATATTTTGTGGTTTATAAAGCAGTCTTAATCTGGTCATGTTTTCCTTATTCCACTTGTTTTCGATTACTATTGCTATCAATATGATATCTATCTCCCTATATATTAAAACTTTTTATTTGACTCCTCCTCTTTTATTTTAATTTGGCAAGATTCACAAAATGTCTCTTTTTGCTTGACAAGCTCAGGCTTGCGCAGTTGCTATAATAACTTCCCCATTTGTTATAATCCCAACTCAGTTTCTAGCTGGGAATTTGTATCAAGAGTAGGGAGCAAAGAAGTAATCAAAGACTTACAGCTGCTATTAAGAAACCAGGCTTGGCAGAGACATGCAAGACTTCACATAATTCCTAGTGGAGGAAAAATTCCAAGTACAACTCCTGATACTGATTTGATAGTCTCATTTTTGTTTATTTGTTTGTTTGTTTTTTTTAGTAATTTTAGCTCTCATTTTATATTTAAACTTCTTCATAAAATCTCTGTGAAGTATATGGCAATATAAGTTTTATTAAATGACTTTTATAGATGAGGAAAATAAGGCAAAAAATGGTGACTGATAAAATGTTGATATTGAGTCCAGAATTTCTCACTAAAAGACTATCTCAAACTTTAATAATCATTCTTCTTTCTGTCACACATGCATATAAAAAGAACCAGAAGTGAAAAACTAATCCAAAATGGTCAATGTATTTTAAAGATGTAGAGATTACGGTCTTAAATTAGTTGTTCATCAGTTTTGTCAGACATTTCTTTACTCTGTTGACCATAGAACACCAATACTATCCATTTATTATCCTTACATTTACAATACTATTTCTTGCTAAAGGTAATGAAGTGGTTTCCTATTTCCTTCTCCAGAGTATTAGGGCCAACAGAGATTAAGTGACTTGATTAGGGGCAAACATCTAGTAAGTGTCTGAGGCTGGATTTCAACTCAAGTCTTACTGACTCGAATCACTATGATGTATCAACTGAGTTGCTTAGTACTGAGCTCCAAAGCAAAATAAATTTCTACAAAGCAAAGGTATGATACAAAAATGTTAAGACCTAGACTTCCGGGTTAAGATGGCGGCAGAGTAAGAAGCAGCTCTAAACCTCTCCTGACCGAAACACACAAAACTCCTCAAGGGGACATAAAAACAAGTCCAGACGAACGGAGGAACCCCACAACAGGGCACAGCGTGGAAGGTACGTGGAATCGAGACATTTCCAAGCTAAAAAGGGCTCTCACTCAAGCGCGAGCTGAGCAACCGCCCCACCCCCACCCCCTCCACACTCACCTATAGCTCTGAACCCAGCTAAAAAGAAATAGAGCAAGTTTGGGGCACCCATCGAGTCATCAGCAGCTCCGGGACCTGTTCCTGAGAGCAGCAAGACTTAGGACCCCATTAA
>NC_058132.1:393862322-393892636 GCF_016433145.1 Gracilinanus agilis | reverse complement strand
GAGGAGAGGAGAGGAGAGGAGGGGGCATTAAGGTGACCAGCTCTTAAAGAGAAAGAGTGAGACAAGAAGAAGGACAGGAGAGTTAATGGCCATCATGTTTGAGAAGGACTGATTGTTATGAAAAAGAGAAAAGGTTTTTATTGAAAATAGAGTAAAAGCATTACATTATTCTTAGGGGCTTAACTTTCTCACCGAAAATTGCTTATGAAAAGACTTTAACTAAAACATATCTAAGACATTTACACGAACCCAAGCAATTGAGGAATATTGGCAATAACTTGATGATTTACATGAATCAAGGTAAAAAGAGAGTCTAGATCATTTGGTCATGACATTACAGAAGCTTCTTTGGTCAGGAAAACAATGAACAACTAAAGCTTTATTATGAAGGAAGCTTTCAGGAGATGTCTTATTTTGGTTATAGCTAGACAATACTTTCTGATCTGCTATTTTGAGATTTTTGGCCTTGACAAAGAAATCTCAGACAGGCTCATAAGCATGTACTTCTTTTCCTCAGGGGGCTAAATTTGTCTTATATCCTCCCAGCTTGGTAAAATTCAGATAATGTCCACACGTCTGGCTATGGACTATCATAATGATCATTTTATTATTAATATTAAATAAGACATACAATCTGGAGATAAAGGGTTATCAAAGGTCTTGATCACAGTAACGAGGAGGTACATGTAATAGTACAAAAATGGATTCTTTATATATAAGGTCCCCAGATATGCATGTCTATTTGATGTCAAAATTACAAATTTATCCAGGAAAAGCTAAGCCTTTGATGAAAACATAACATGAAATGTTTTGGATGGATAGTAGTTCACCAGATAGTTTATCTCTATCCCTATTCCTGCTATCTATTTCCATATTTATACCTTTATGGTTGTCTATCAATATATCATCTGTCTTGTATTTGGGGCAGAAATTTAGAGTATGAGGAAACAAATGAAAAGAAAAAATAGATTAGGTACCCATTTATGTGCCATAAAAGTGATAACAAATTAAATTATTTTTATAAAATATAAAGGCCTCAAGAAGTGTAAATGGAGAATTTAGATAATCTAGTATAAATATTAGAAATAATACAATTCATAACTGTGCTCCAAAGGAGAAACAAATACCCTTCTTGGTCCCCTTCTACTTCTCTGTAGGGTAAGATAAAATTCTATGTTGTTAAAATTAATGCTTTCCTTTTTTCCTTTCAATTAGACAAGACAGTTAAGAAAGACAAGATATGCTTTTTAATTTAAAAAGAAAATTTAAAAATTAAATGAACAAGGGAAAATATATTTGCCATAATATTTAACATTTTACAAAACATATTTCTGTAGCCTGTTTGCTGATGCTCATTAAGTATTTTTGAATTTATATTCATGTTTAATGCTATATTATAATTTTCTCTCCCTTAATTTTGTTGTTTCTAGTTTTAAGCATCAAGACTATATTTATGTCAAAAAAGGAATACATGGTATGATTCCTTCTTTCCCTATTTTAACAAATAATTTATATAAAAGATTCCTTATTCTTTTAATATTTGACTATTCACTTGTTAATCAACCTTGTCCTGAGGGTATTAGTCACAAATATGGAAGACTTATGTAAAAGTATGTGTCTCACCAATTGTTGGCAGAATAGGTTTTATGATTTAGTATCATAAAACAAATGTTAATTTTATTGCACATATATTATAAGTTATGGATATTATCCTGGGGAGGGAAATGAGGGAGAGTAGAAGGAGAGTTAAAGTTGTACAAAAAATATAAGAAAGAAAAAAAGAAAGTATTTCCAAAATATATAAAGGAGCAGAAGAAAGCTGAGAAAGATTGAGAAGCAAGTAGTACACTGCTGGGACTACTACTTTAACCTTTATATGTGTATATGAATAAACATATATACATGCATGAACATATGTGCAGTATGCATACAAATATACAAAAATATTTATATGGGAAATTGCATAAATGCACACAATTATTTTGTCTTATATATCATCAAATAAGAATGAGCATAATAAAGGGAATAGAGAACTTGTTTCAGGAAAAGTTAGATATGTTTCAGTTACACAGGGACTGTGTGATCCTGGATAGATCACTTTTATTTTTGTAAGCAGCTGTCTATATGATCATCCATTTCAGAAACCATATAAAACTGTTTTATTAAGATCACCATGGAATTTCCTATCCCAATAAAATCATGAGAAGTCTATTTCTATGGTTATCAAATGCTGAATTTATTAATTTCTTGTCTACTTTTTTAAACCATTTTTTTGAGCTTTACTTAAGAATTTATTAGAATGCCTTACTTCATATAGAAATATATTTTAGGCACAAAGAATCACGTGAGAGCAATGACCTAAATTTTTATAAGCCAGTTTGCAAATAATGTGTTAAATGTATGCTAGAGGCCTTGAAAATTTTAATATGCTTTCTTATGTTTTCCTACTTGTAATTTCTGTTTTTAAAGGCCTGGCTTAATGCCCATGAATGTAATGTTTTTCACTTACACCATTTCCTGATTATTGCATTTCATGTTTCTTAGTCCTCCAGAACGTGTTACACGGGGCTTCAATTCCAATAATAACCTCCTAATGTTGGTTGAAAAATAAAGTGATTTCCATTCTAATTGCACTGTCACTACAAATGACAGCCCCAAAGGGGTGATGGGATTGTTCTCCATCTATAAAATAAATGGAATATAGATGTAGTATATAAATATTTATCTTCCTTCCAACCAAGATGAAGTTATGCTAATGGGAAGTCATCTACATTCTGTTCCAAGTATCATTATAGGCTGTGTTTACTACTCTCCCAAGGACAGTGCAAATTCTTTTGTTTCATAGGTCCAGTCTGAAGGCATTACAAAAAAGAAGCAATTCACAGTAGGAGATTTTAGTATTCACTGGCTTTTAAGGGATACTGATATATTAAAAAACAATTTCTCTAAAGTAAATTCAATAAAATTATGACATATCTTACAAAAATGAGATTCAGTGCAAGAAATCATATTTCCATTGATTAGATCTGGGCTAATAAAACTGATAAATACCTCTTCTATAATGCTGACTGATTGTTTTGGTAAATATGCTATAATCTATCGTATATGGAACTTTAGGAGCAGAAAAATGCCTTCGAAAGAAACACAATTCATGATTTTAGATATTCCAATAATGATTTAGTATAACATGGCTCTCTAGCTGACCTCAGCATGGTAAATTGAAAACATGTAAATCTTCTTTACACTGAATGAGCCATAGTTCTTTTTCTCAGGGTAAATTTCTAAATGTCAATGATAAATGTGTTTGTATTTCTACAAACATTTTCTATGCCCCTACAATACACAAGGTTTTAGTTGTAGTTGAATAAAATGAATTTGAGAATTATCTCTACAAAGAAAGCAGCATTGATAAATCAACATGATCTTTATTTTTACTTAATTTAAATATATTTCCTGGTCACTTAAAACAAGATTAAGAAAGGAAACTAGTCCCATTGAAATCTCTGCTATCCAGGCAAGAAATGAAAAATAGTATTTTCCTTTAAGTATCAAATTTTAGGAAAAGCTTTTGAAATTGAAACACATTAAAAGGAATGTGACAAAGATAACAAAGATATCTAAAAATTATTACACATTGAAAATGATTGAAAAAAGTACAGTTATTTTTCAGAGATAAAAACATACCTATGGAGAAATCAAATTCCAATAATATCAGTGCATCTGGAATATTAGAATATGAGTATTCCCTTCAACTACTTAGACTGAATCCCATCAAGACTTTTCATCCTATGACACCCATTTTTTCCAAAACATCTTCAAGAGGGTGGATTTCAAAAGTGCTAGGAGCTTTCCTCAAGATCTTTTCATTAGAGTGGATACCAAGCAAGATTTCATTCTGTTCCTACTCAAGCCACATTACCAGGACACCTCCTTTTTTGCTGCTGTCATTGATATCTACTCATTTTAGTAATGTCCAACTCATCATGACCCCATTTGGGGTTTTCTTTGTAAAGATATTTGAATGGTTTGACATTTCTTTTTCAGATTATTATAGATGAGGAAATTGAAGAAAACATGATTAAGTGGCTTTCCCAGGGACATACAACCAGTAAGTGCATGTGGACAGGGTTGAACTCAAGTTTTCCTGATTCTCAATTCAGCTCTCTATCCACTAAGATACTACATCTATTCAAAGAGATATTTTATACTACTTCTATCATGTGAATTATCATAGGTATATTTCTACAAACTAATTATTCCAATCAATAATTTCACTTTTAACCTTCAAATAATCAGCAAATATTTTAGAGAAAAAAAATTTACAGAAGTTAAGGTATTTGGTGATTATTAGCCATATTATATTATCAAAATTTTGGTATCAAAATTTAGGCTTTTGTTTCAGAAAGTAGTTTTTTTCCCCTTAGGCAGGTAAAACAATTGTTTTACTTATGTTATTTAAAATAGTTCCTAATTTTATTTGTCACTATTTTTTAAATTTGTCTTTCTTATTTTTCTATATTTTTATATTTAATTGTCCTTTTAAAAATGTACTTCCACATTATTTTACTTGCATTTGCAATTTGTTTTTCTACTCTTTCATTTGTTGATAAAATAAGGTTTATCACTCATTATCAAATTTTCTTCTTAGGGATAATTTGCTTTCTAAAAATTTGAACTTATCTTCTTGTCTCTGTTATACTCTTTAATTAATTAAATTATCTGTTTTTCTTGCATTTATTCTTTGATCCACTATTTCATTTGTATTAAATTGTTTAGTCTATTTAAATTTGAATCATTTAAAATGTCCTTTTTTAATTAAAATTTTATTATGTTGTGTTTAGTGAATAAAATGTTTGATATGGCTTCTTTTTCTTTTTAGTTCCTTAGTTGGTTCATGGCACTTAATAAATACTTTTCCTTCCTCCCTCCCTCTTTCCTTTGTTTGTTTCTTTCCATTCTCCCTTCCTTCCTTCTATTCTTTCTTCATTCCTTCCTTTATTCCTTCCTTTCTCCTCTTCCCCTCATTCCCTCCTTTCTTCCCTCCACCTTCCTACTTTCCTTAATTCCTGCTTCCCTCCCCTCCCTCCTTGCATCCCTGTACCACTCTATCCTCTTTTTATTTTTTTTCTCCTTTTCTCCCCTCACAAAGAATGTGAGAGTGGAGAGAAAAAAAATCTGAATAGTAATTGCAACCTATAATTGCAGTGCTCTGTTTCTACTATTTGCTTCTCCTTTCGTTATCAATTTTGTTGTTGTTCATCTGTGTAGAGTTCTTTGGACTCCATTAGGTGTTTAATTGGCAAAGATATTAGTATGGTTTATAATTTCCTACTGAAATAAGTGAGTGGGGGAACTGGTAAAAGTCAATAGATTTTGGTTTGAGGTTTGAACCAGTGTTGAACCCAATGTTGGTCGATCACAGATTGAAGCCCAGGTTACTAGACCTTTGTTTATACTTCTCTAATTTTACAAATGAGGAAACTGAGGCAAATAATATTAAGTAACTTTCCCAAGGTTACACAACTATAATGTATCTTATGGCAGATTTGAACTCAGGAAAATAAGCATTTCTGACTTTAAACCTCACACTCTATCCACTATGCCACCTAGTTGCTCTGTTAATCATTGAAAATCCCCAAACTTTGGGCTTTGCTTTTATTTTTCTCTTTTCAATTTGTTCTTTATGATTATCAGTCTAAATCTGAAGATTTTTCATCTTCCACTATTCATTCCCTGGTTTATTCTACATGTTATAATCTTCTCCTCTCATCTTTCTTTGTTCCTGTTATTTTCCTATTAAATTCAACGTATTTCTTTATTATACCTTGTATTAAACCTTCCTTTATGCAGTTTTCCGACCTGGGCCGGTTCACCCCTCCTTAGGCAACCTGGTGGTCCCCCGTTCCCAGGGGGTCACCATATTGATGCCGAACTTAGTGCGGACACCCGATCGGCATAGCACACAGCAGCCCAGAACTCCTGGGCTCAAGTGATCCTCCAGCCTCAGCCTCCTGAGCGGAGATGCTACAACCCCTCCTGCAGAAGATCTGGGAACAGGAACAAGTCCCAACAGACTGGAAACTAGGCTACCTGGTGAAGCTACCCAAGAAAGGTGACCTATCCCAATGCAGCAACTGGCGAGGAATCATGCTTCTATCCGCTCCCAGCAAAATCCTGACCAGAGTCATCTTAGAAAGACTGAAGGAGGCCTTGGACAAGAAGCTGAGAATAGAACAAGCAGGGTTTCGCCAGCACAGATCGTGCACAGACCACATCGTCACCCTAAGAATCATCATCGAACAGTCCATCGAGTGGCAGTCTCCCCTCTACATGACTTTCGTGGATTTCGAGAAGGCATTTGACATCGTGGACAGGAACATCATCTGGAGATTGATGCAGCACTACGGGATTCCCCCGAAGCTCATCAACATCATCCAGCAGTTATAAGAAGACTTTACCTGCCAGGTCATCCATAATGGGAAACTGGCGGCTCCCTTCACAGTGAAGACTGGAGTGAAGTAAGGCTGCATGCTTTCACCCCTTATCTTCTCGATGGTCATAGATTGAACCATGAGAAGAATTACCAAGGACAACAATACGGGCATTCAATGGACTCACAACAAGCAGCTCGAGGACCTTGACTTCGCGGATGACATCTGTCTCCTTTCTCACAAGCAGCAGGATGTGCAAGCCAAACTTGCACGACTCTCTGAAGAAGCGGAGAAGACAGGTCTGAAGATCAACAAGAAGAAGACCAGGTGATCACAGTCAACAGCAGACAGGACCTGCCAATCCAACTACAGGGAGAAAACATCAAGGAGACAGACCACTTCACCTATTTGGGTAGCATAGTCAGCAAGGAGGGCGGAGCAGATGAGGACATCAGAAACCGAATTAACAAAGCCAGACAGGCATTTAACACCCTGCGGTCTGTCTGGATCTCCAAAGCACTGTCCCTCCTCACTAAGCTCCGAATCTTCAATACCAATGTAAAGGCCGTCCTCCTATATGGATCAGAAAGCTGGAGAGTGACGAGCGCTAACACCAATAAACTCCAGGTCTTTGTTAATAGATGTCTACGTCACATCTTGAACATCAGATGGCCTGAAAAGATCTCCAATGCCAGACTCTGGGAAAGAACAATCCAGTATCCCATCAGTCAGGACATAAAGAAATGTAAGTGGAGATGGATAGGACATACGCTAAGAAAACCGGAAGACAACGTAGCCAGACAAGCATTGAGCTGGAACCCTTCAGGGAGGAGGAAAGTTGGAAGACCAAAACAGACCTGGCGAAGATCTGCTGAAAATGAAACAAAAACGGTCAGAATGACATGGGCCCAGCTGGGGGAAGTTGCCCAGAACAGAGTCCGTTGGCGTAAGATGGTTGCGGCCCTATGCTCCTAAGGAGTCAATAGGAATAATAATAATAATAATAATAATAATAATAATAATAATAATAATAATAATAATTGTGCAGTTTAGATCAAAGTGATGGCTTGAGGTGTCAATTAACCTTACTCCTCCCTCTGTCTCTGTATGAATTTTTAGGCACAACATTTAAGTGTTTCCCCCAGTATGATTTTATTCTATTTTCTCAATTACATATACATTTTTAAACATTTTTTCGGACACTTTGTGACCCATATCCTCTCCCTGCTTCCAGATGACAAGTAATTTGATATAGGTAATACACGTGATTATCAGGCAATATATATTTCCATACTTGTCAGGATTGTGAAAGAAGATACAAATTGCATATATGAGAAAAAAAAAGTATGATGGAAATGAATAAAATGATCTTTATTTAGATTCCATCAGTTCCCTTGATGGTGTTACATAGCATTTTTCATCATGAATCTTTTGGATTTGTCTTGGATCCTTGCATTGCTGATAATAGTTAAATAATTCACAGTTGGTCATCTTAAAATATTGTTTTTACTGTGGACAATATTCTCCTTGTTCTACTCACTTCACTTTCCATTATTTCATATAAGTTTTTTTCAGGTTTTTCTGTGATCATTCTTTTCATTTTTCATGGCACAATAGTATTCCATTACAATCAGATACCATAACTTGTTCAGCCATTCCTCGATTGAAGAACAACCTTTCAACTCCATTTCTTTGCTCCCACAAAAGAGCTGTTATAAATATTTTTGTACAAGTAGGTCCTTTTCCTCTATCTTTGATCTCTTTCACACATTTACCCAATAGTGATATTGAGTAATTTGTCCTTTTACTATGTTTTTAAGCTGCATGTGAGATTCATTTATATTCTCTTTCTCAATTTTATTGAGGTACACATATAGAGATATAAAATTTCCACTAAGTACTGCTTTGACCACATTCCATAAATTTTGATATGTTATCTCCTTGCTGTCATTCCCATAAGTGAATTTGTTTTGTCTTTATGATTTGTACTTTGACCGATTCATTCTTTAGGATAAGATTACATAGCTCCCAAATCATATTAATTTTTCTGCAGCCCTTTGCTGAATATCATTGTTTGTCACATTATGATCTGAAAATGATTCATTTAATATTTCTGCTTTTCTGCATATGGTTGTGTGGCTTTTATGACATCTCATTTTCTGTGAAAGTGCCATGCATAACTGAGGAAAAAAATAAGATTATATTCCTTTCTTTTCCTACTCAGTTTTTTCCAGGTGCCTATCACATAGGTTTTCTAAAAATATATTTAATTCCTTGAATCATTTATTAATATTTTGGAGTTTGTAATTATCAAGTTATGAAAAGGTAATTTTGAAGTTTTACTGTTTCCTTTCTCATTTTACTCATTTAATGTTTCTTTAGGGATTTGCATGCTATGCCATTTTGGGGTATATTTTTAGTATTTATATTACTTCATTGCCTATGGCATCTATTATCAAGACTCAATTTCTTTTATCTGTTTTAGTTAGACTTTTCCTTTTTCCTTTTCTGAGATCATAATTTTTATCACTGTTTTTTCCTTTATCCTTAGCTGAAACATATTAGATTCTGTGTCAGGCTCTTATTTTCACTCTGTGGCCATTTCTAGGGTTTTTGACAGTTGTTTTCTACAGTGATTTCCTGTCCCAAATTGTTAGGTCTTTCCCTCATTTTTTTTTCCAATTTTTCTTCAACCTCATGTTTTGTTTTGTTTTGTTTTCATTTTTAGCTCCTTTTTTTTTTCAAAGAGTTCTTTTTGGATCTGACACTCTTTCACATTTCCTTTGAGTCTCCACATATTTCCACTCTGACATTGTGGTCCTCTTCTAAGTTTGTATTTTGGTCTTCTCTGTTGCTAAAGTAGCTTTCTTCAGTCAGGGTTTTTCTTCATCTTTTGCTCATTTTCCCCAACCATTTTTTTTCATGACATTGCCTAAATGTCGAAGTTAAATTCTCATTGCTGTGGTGGATGGAACACTTTTTTCAAGTGTGTATTTTAGTCTATTCTGGTGCTTGGGGGCAACCTGGTTCCCTATAAGTACTGAAATGCGCTGCCCTCTGAGGCAATGACCTGGTCATCTCACTGTGAGAATTCCTGCAGGTGCCATATCCAGATGCCAACTGTGTTGCATGAAGCTGAACTTTGCTTCCTCCATTGCTGTCTCCCTTAGTTTCTACATATTTACTGGACTGAGCTGGACTCCAATCCCCTTAGTTCCTTGCTCCCATGGGTGCCTATATATTTCTGGATTGAATTGGACCCTGCTTCTTCTAACTCTGCTGGCAGTTGGCAGTTTCCCTATGTGTGACATATATTAAATTGTTGTCTCTTCTTATCCTAGTAAGAACAGGCCTTGCCTGCTGTCTTTCAACATTGGGGTGGAACACTTTTTCACCCTACCTTTTGTGTGTTGTTCCAGTCTAGAATTAATTTTGAGGTCTTTTGTGGTTATTTGGAGTTACATTTGAGCAACTTCAGAGCATTCTTTCCTTACTTTGCTATCTTATTTACCCCCCACATTTGTTATTGTAAGTTTTTGCCTTTCTTCCTCATTTCTTCCTGGGCTATTTCTTTTTCAATCTCTTTTTAATTTCCTTTCATAAAACCAAGAAAACAGATGTAGATTTATATCAATATCCAAGACCTAGGCTGACTTTATTTATCTTCTAGTTTGCTTATGAAGTGAAATGAAAAGAAAATTTGATCTTTCTCCCTGATAGAATGTAAATGTTTAACATGGGCTGGTGGGGACATTATTGGGGATGTAGACACTAAATGATAACCCAAGTCCAACTACTAATAATATGGAATTAGGCCTTAATTAATGATACATGTAAAACCCAGTGGAATTGTGCATTGGCTATAGGGGGGTTGAAGAGGTTTGGGGAGAGGGAAATAACATGAAACATGTAACTATGGGAAAAGATTCTATTTAAAATTAAAAAAAATAAAAATAAAAAAGTTGATCCAGTACCAAAAAAAAAAGAATGTAAATGTTTAATCATTGTTTGTCCTCTTCTTTTTCCTCAAAGGTATGTATCTTTCTAATTTTATTTTGTTTGGCTTGCTATGTTGTCATTTTTAAATTTCTATTCAGTTTTTTTTATCAGAAACTCTGTAAATCTTTCTATTCTAGAAAAATATATACATTCCCATATAATTTTAATTTTATACTTTTATTTTTAGATTAATTTGTCTTTGTTTGTAAGCCCTGATCTTTTTTCTTTGAGAAATATCATATTCTGAGATTTATTCTCGAATGCAATTATAGTTGCTTGTATGATCCTAATTTTTGTTCTTTATAGAGTCTCTTTTCTGAAAAATTAATCTTAGGTATACTTTCTTTTCTATTTTTGAAGGAGTCTTTTTAATTTATATTTTCTAAGTTATTTGTTTTTCTTTCTCTTTTGTTCCCCTGAAAATTAATTTTCTTTCAAATTTTTTATTTTAGTCTCTTACTTCATTTATAGTCTTTGAGGCCAGTCACTGTTTTCTTTGATTCCATTTTATAAATGTTGTTAGGTTACTCTTTTTTATTTGTGATTAAATATCTTCTACTTCTAAATATTTTTCAGGCTCAGTTCTTGGATAAGAATTTTGGGATCTAGCACTGTCCTTTCATGATCTTTTGGTTGGGTTGGGTAGGACTTCCTCATTTTATCTTCTCTAAGTCTAGGATTTATAAGTCTGAAAATACCTGTGATGATCTGAATTGAATGCCTCATCTTAGGCACCCAGCTCTGCCTCAATTCCTGGATTTCTAGTTGTACAATGCAGGTTTAGATCTCTAAGTCTCTTACTGATTCTTTTAGTATGATTCCCAACCAATGATTATTCATTTTCTTCTCCTTGAGGCCTCAAAATTTATTCTATCAAAGCATTCACATTGGGTTGTCCCTGGTTCCTGCTGGGGCTTTCTGTTTCCTTGTGTGGGAATGGAGAACAGTTGGTTCCACTCCTATTTATGTTCTGATAGGATAGAGTCAGGACTTGACTTCTAGTGTTGGATTATCAGAAATAATTCCAACTTGTAACAACTCTTCTCAAAATCTATGAATGTTTTGAGTCTGCTCATGGAAGTGCAAATTGGTTTATGCCTTTTCCTGTCCTCTTTTGACTTCTGTCCACATTATATATACTTTTTTTCCCTGGAATATTTCCTGGAGTAACTCTACTTTTCAGCTGTGCCACTTTATTTACCTTAGCTAATACTGACTTCCCTGTCTTAACTATTCTTCCAGGCTCCACTCTCCTCTGGCTGTCTTTTTGTTTAGCTATGAACTAGATGGAGGAATAATATTTCTCAGTTATTGGTCATTGTGAGGAAATTGTAAAATATTTGTCAAGACTAATAGGGAATTTTTTGTACCACTATTTAAATGGAAATCTACATTTTAAAATTAAGTGAACATTCAAACATTTCTAGTAACCAAACATCATGTCCATAATGAACTTAGAATAATAACATATAAGAATTGACCACAAATAGGTTTACCTGAAAAAGAAAAGAAAAGCAAGCCATGTGGGTTGGAGGTACCCTCCTGCTCTATTCAACTTAAAATGTATGAAGAAAAGATTAAATTCTCAGGTTTAAGGAAAAGAAAGAAGAAAGGTCCCAGGGCCCCTCTCTCCTACCTATTGTGCTGAGACTCAGGCAGTTGGTGGGATCTCAGGGTGAGGGATCCAGCCTGGAGGGAGTGACTTCTACCATAGCTACTTAAGACTCAAGGCTCTGAACACAGATGGCAGGGAGGCACCTGGAGGAGAGGGGCAGAGAGGAGGGCAGGCTGGTCACAGACTTCAGCCACATTCCTCCATCTTGAACCTCTGTCTCTGGAAGTTTAGGCCTCAGGGCACATTAAACTCTACAGATCCTTCTCGACTGGCTTAATCCAATTCATCAATAGTGCAGAAAAAAGCCTCCAGAGGCAGAAAAGCTCAATCTCCAACACCCTCCCCTAACTACTGCTCTGAGATTCATGGTAGAAATCTGGCTGACTGGGATTCCAGGGTGAAAGCTACAAACTCAATAGACTACCTTGGTACAAACACAGGAAGTTCAGGGATCTGAACAAGCAGCTGGCAGGGAAGGGGCTGGCATAAAGAAGAGAGGAGAAAAAGGGTATCTATATTCAGCCTCCACACCTTAATTTTCACCAGCAGCTTCTGCTGGTAGCTGGGGAAGATCTGGCCTATTGGGACATTAATACAACAGATCTACTCCATCAGCCTAATCCAGTTAATTAGCAGAGAAGAGAAGAAGTCCCATAAGGGCAGAAAATCCCAAGCTCACAGATCCAGCAAATAAAAAGATGAGCAAGAATGCAGCAAATAAGGAGGGGGAAAGTAGGAAAAAATATGAATAAACAACAGAAAAAGAAAAAAAAGAAATTACAATCTATAGCTTCTATCCAGGTAATGCACAAAGATCAAATGGAACAGAAGAGCATCCTCTGGATCCATCTGAAACAGAAATCAAAAATTCAGGAACTCCAGTGAATTGGATTTAGGCTTTAGAATAACTCAAAACACAATTCAAAAAACAATAAAGATATGCTGAAGATAATTGGGAGAAGAACTTAAAAAGCAAAACAGGTCATCTGGAAACAGAGGCACATGAACTAAAAGAAGAAAATAGTGTCTTAAAAGATAGAATTTATCAGTTTGCAAAAGAGGCAAAGAAAGTGAAAGATGGCCTAAAAAGAAAAATAGATTGAAAGGAAAGGGAGGATCAACAAGTCAGGGAAGAAATTCAGTATTTAAAAAATAGAATTGAACAGGCAGCAAGAGTCTATAAAACAAAATCAAAAGCATGGAAAAATTGAGTAAAATGTGAAACACCTCAATGATAAAACAAAAGATCAGGAAAATAGATCCAGGAGAGACAATTTAAGAATTATTAGACTACCAGAAAGTCATGACAAAAAATAAAATCCTGGACATCATTGTACAGGAAATTATCAAAAAACTTCCCCTGATATTCATGAACAAGAGGGCAAAGTAGAGATTGAAAAAATCCACAGATCAATTTCCACATTAAATCCCCAGTTGACAAAACCCAGGAATGTTGTATCCAAGTTCAAAAACTTGCAAACCAAGAGAATGATTCTACTAACTGCTAAAAAAAAAAAAAAGAAACAATTCAGATTTCATGGAGGTTGACAACAGGTAATACTTAAATCTTCTGCCCATTGGAATTGACTTAGAGAAGAACAATCAGATCCATTGGGGCAGAGACTAGTATTATGCCCTAGGGAGAAGTAAAAGAGTAATAAACAGGCTGGTGGGGAAGGGAGCAATAAAATGGAGGGAGAGGTTGGGGATCAATAAAAAGGCACTATATTAAGAGGGGAATAATAAGAGGGGAGGAGGCGGGAATGGAAGTAACAACAGAAAAGGGAAAGGGGGAGGTTGACCAAAAGTGAAAAGTTGGAGGGGAAGGAAAGAGGAATAAAAGTCAGAATTTAAGGAGGAAGTCAAAATGGAGGGGAAAACACAGACAGTAATCAAAACTGTGAATGTGAATGAGATGAACTCACCAATAAAAAGGAAGCAGATAGCAAAATGGATTAAAAAATAGAATCCTATCATATGTTGTCTACAAGAAACACACTTGAGGCAGATTTATAGATATATGAAAGGTAAAGATAAGAGGATGGAGGAGAATTTACTGGGCTGCAACTGAGATAAAGAAGGCAGGAGTAGCAATTATGATCTCAGACAAAGCTAAAGCAAAAATAGATCTCATTAAAAGAGATAAGGAAGGTAATCTTGATGAAAGACAGTATAAATAATGAAGAAAGATCAGTATTGAACATATAGGCATCAAATGATATAGCATTCAGATTTCTAAAGGAGAAACCAAAGGAACTTAAAAAAGGAAATAGATAGTAAAACCATACTAGTAGAAGACCTCAAACTTCCCATATCAGAACTAGCTAAATTTAACCAAAAAATAAATAAGAAGGGACTAAGGGAAGTTAATCAAATGTTAGAAAAAGTAGAGCTAATAGATAACTGGAGGAAAATAAATAGGGATAAAAAGGAATATACCTTCTTTTCAGCAGCACATGGCACACATACAAAGATTGACCAAGTATTAGGTCATAAAAACATTGCAAACAAATGTAGGAAAGCAGAAATAAAAAACTCAATTTTTTCAGATCATAATGCAATAAAAATCAAAATTAATAAAGGCTTATGGAAAAGCATATTTAAATTAATTAGAAATTGAATAATTTAATTCTTCAAAACTTGTGGGTCAAAGAAAAAATCAAACAAACAATTACTGATTTCATTCTAGAGATTGGGAATGAGGAAACAACATATCAAAATCTATGGGATGTAGCCAAAGCAGTACCCAGGGGGAAAATTTTTAATCCTGTGTGCATATATCAACAAATCAAAGAGGGAAGAGGTCAATGAATAGGGCATACAATTAAAAAAAAACTAGAAAGAGAACAAATCAAAAATTCCCAGATAAAAACTAAATTGGAAATCTCAAAAATTGAAGGTAAAAGAACTATTGAACTAATAAATTAGACCAGGAACTGGTACTTTGAAAAAACAATTAAAATGGATAAGTTACTGGTTAATCTAATAAAAAATGAAGAGAATCAAATTAATAGTATCAAAGATGATAAGGTTGACATAATCTCTAATGAAGAGGAAATTAAGGAAAATAGTAAGAACTATTTTGCCCAATTATATGACAATAAATGTGACAATCTGGGGGAAATGGGTGAATATTTACAAAAATATAAATTGCCTAGATTAACAGAAGTAGAAATAGAATACTTAAATAATCCCATATCAGAAAAAGAAATTGAATAAGCCATCAAGGAACTTCCTAAGAAAAAATATCCCCAGAGCCAGATGGATTCACAAGTGAATTCTATCAAACATTTAAATTACAACTAATCCCAATACTGTACAAACTATTTGACAAAATAAATTAGGAGTTTTGCCAAATTATTTTTATGCCATAAACACGGTACTGATTCCAAAGTTAGGCAGACCAAAAAAGAAAAAAAACTAGACCAATCTCCTTAATGAATATAGTGGCAAAAATCTTAGAACAGTAGCAAAAAAGACTTCAGCAACTTATCATGAGAATTATTTCCTAAGATCAGGTGGGATTTATAACTAGGAATGCAAGGATGATTTAATATTAGGAAAACCTTCCATATAATTGACCATGCCAATACTCAAACAAACAGAAATCACACGACTATTTCAATAGATGCTGGAAAAGCTTTTGACAAAATACAATATCGATTCCTATGGAAAGCACTAGAAAATATAGGAATAGATGGGCCTTTCCTAAAAATAAAAAACAGCATGTATTTAAAACCATCAGCAAGCATCATCTGCAGTGGGAATAAGTTAGAAGCCTTCCCAATAAGATCAGGAGTAAAGCAAGAATGCCCATCTTCACCTCTATTAATTAACATTTGTAAAAAGGAAATTGGAAGAAACCATCTAAAAATGTATATATTTCTATGGACAAGGGAAATGTATCAAAACTACATTTCCCTTGATCCAACATGGTCCAACTGGTTTCCGTTTCCGACGTCTTGACGCAGGGGAGCGCTTAAATCTCGTGGGTTAGGAGGGAGTGGTCTCTCTTCGTTGGCGAGTAGAGGGCTTGGCTAGGAGGCAGTATGGAGGCGGCAGTTTTGAATGCTTACAAGCGCGTGGTCTAATGATTTTAGCTATCAACATGGCTTTAATTAAAATACTAATTTATATATTTATACCAGCCTTTATCATTTTTCATATTAACAATTTGGCGACCACGAAGGGAATTCATATAACCCCCAGGACTCAGCCACTCATCCAAAAATCCATGTTTCCTCACCCAGTCCTCTCCCGATTTTCCCCAGCCTAGAGGCTGTTTTACGGGGAAGAGAGACAATGGTTTTAATTGCCGCTGGGCTGCTAATTATTTTGCTCAATGCCCCGGGCCTGGTGGCCCTTGCTGGCTCTGATAGAATGCCGGAGCCCAGCCAGTGTGTCTCTGCCGCTGCTCTCCTGACTCCATGACTTGACCTCCATTCCTACTGCTGATCTCCTGACTTGATCTCCATTCCTGCCGCTGATGCTGCTGATCCTGACCGCTTTCAGCCTAGAACCCCGAGCCCCAACAGCGATGACCTGCCGCTTTTGCCGAGATCTTCACAGACCTCCACCACTGCTCCTTAGGATTTGGTATTGTCCCCGCTACCCCCTCTCTTGGTTTGGTAATGGCCTGCATTCTAGCCTTCCACGTGTTTTCTCTAAAGACCTAATTAGGCAACACCCACACAGACTCTACACGTGGGTATTTTCCTGAGCTTTTCTCCACTAAACCCGGAGCCCACGTGGACAATAGGGTCTGGACCTAGCAATTAGCGTTTACCCTTAATCGGCCTATTCAGACTTGCTTGTGATTGAAAACTGAACTCAGGGGAGAAATATTCACCCCCATAACTGCTCAGAACTTTGAACTTTAAAAAAAAAAAAAAAAACAACCCCTTAAACTCAGCAGAACTCAATCAAAAGAACCTTAAATTGAAATCAGGGGTGAACTTTTAAAACCTCGGAACTGAATGAGCTTTAATTCTGTTTTAAAAAGACTGTATCTTACTGTATATTGTTAATTAGTTTTGTAAATTAATCTTGCTTATTTCGTTGATTTTCCTGTTGCACTGAATCATTTTACGCTAATGAAGTTTCTGCTTATGATGTTATTATATTTCCTAATTTACTTAAAGCTTACTGTATCAGAAACAATGTGATTATATGTATCACCTATGAACATCTTATAGAGCACATGTCTTTAAAATTTATTCTGTCTTGGTAATTGCAAAGAACCTTGAAAGTTTCCATGCTTTAAATATTACCTTGTAATTTTACAAGAGATCTTTTTTAACTTTTACTTTAAATCCTTAAGAATTGTTGTCTTAAAGGATAAAGCTTTTATATATTTTATTATAAGAGATATTATTGCCTTAAATGGGTAGAAGCATTCCTATCCAGGATTTTTTTAAAAACAGGAAGCCAAGGAGCTCCTGTATATTCTTATCTGAGGATGATTATACCAGAAGGTTTCTTTTTTAAATATCACATTTTTCTATGGAAGCAATAACAGCATTTGCCAAGGGTTAAAGTTGTAACAAGTATATGATTTTAAACATCACTGTTTATTGTTTAAAATGTGCTATTGGAAATAATGGTACTCTATTTGAATGTGCATTGTGAATCTGCTTTTTGTAAGATCCATCTACACTCACAAAATGAAAACCTCATTTTGGGGTAACATAACCCTTCTAGTTCTAAGCTATATATATATATATATGATTTTTAAAACATTTTTTTTAATGAGAGAAATTGATTTTTCCTTTTTCTCATCTTGTACTGGAAGTACATATATAATCATTATTTATCCTTTTTCTGATTCTACAGCAAATACCTGAGCCTATAGGACTGTGATTTAAATGCCTCTCTGATTCCAGAAGGGAATATGAAAGCCATTAATAGTGCTAAAGAAAGCACATGGTCAGAGACTTGACTGACTAAGATCTGCAAAATAGCAGTTCTATGCCAATACTTTAGGGCTTGGAAATTGGGTTTTGAGTCCTGGAGTCCCAGTCTTTTCTAAAACTTTAGAGGACGTGGGTCCCCTCGACTTAGATTCCTAGAAAGCACCTAAGATTGGTTAATTATTTGGCTCACTTCCCTGAAAAGCTGATGATAAGTCAGATCAGAGAGAGACATTTTCCTTAAGTCCTGGCCCTGGATGGGTAATTGCACACTGCGGAATTCACTTTAATTAGACCTTCATTCAAAGGTCTAAGTTTATTTTCCCTAGATTTTTTTGCACATTTTACATTTCATTTCACAAGTTAATTTTTCATCTTTTTTCTTGAATTCTATTCTTTGTATTTTGTCATCCTTACCTGACCTGAGATACCCTTTTTTAGAAAAAAGGTGTGTTTAAGAATTACCTCACGGGGATATCTGTTAAGTTTTTTAAAATTCGATAATGTAAAAATATATATTTATTTAACTCTTTTAGGAGTAATTTCACGGGGAATTATATAAAATCTTAGAAGAAAATGTATGTTTTGTAATCTATAATGTAAAGTTTAAATTCTTTTGAGAATAATTTCAGGATAAGGATCTTGCCATCTCCCCAAAATCCAGACAACGAACTTGTTTTGGTGAAGACACCATGAAGATGTCTGAAAAGCCTTCACTGTACCATGAAGACCAAAAATTGAACTTTGGGGTGCAGTTAATTGAACTATGGGGAGTTGAAATTGAGTTGTATGTATTGTTTTAATTGTACACTGTTATGCCAGTGGGGGACAGCCCCCAAATTGGTTTTTTGTCAATGCGTCTAATTTTAACTATTTGTTCATCTATTTCTTTTATGCCCAAAATTCCTGAAAAATTTAGAAGTTGTCTATTTTTACAGGTCCAGCGAAGAAAAAAGGACTAACCTTTTTTTTTGCCGGACCTCACGGGGAATTGTAAAAAGGAAATTGGAAGAAACCATCTAAAAATGTATATATTTCTATGGACAAGGGAAATGTATCAAAACTACATTTCCCTTGATCCAACATGGTCCAACTGGTTTCCGTTTCCGACGTCTTGACGCAGGGGAGCGCTTAAATCTCGTGGGTTAGGAGGGAGTGGTCTCTCTTCGTTGGCGAGTAGAGGGCTTGGCTAGGAGGCAGTATGGAGGCGGCAGTTTTGAATGCTTACAAGCGCGTGGTCTAATGATTTTAGCTATCAACATGGCTTTAATTAAAATACTAATTTATATATTTATACCAGCCTTTATCATTTTTCATATTAACACATTGTACTAGAAACACTGGCAGTAGCAATTAGAGAAGAAAAAGAAATTGAAGGTATTAAAATAGGCAATGAGGAGATTAAACTATGACTCTTTGCAGATGTTAGAGAATCAACTACAAAACTCGTGAAAATAATCAAAAACTTTAGCAAAGTTGCAGGATACAAAATAAATCCACATCAATCATCAGCATTTCTATATATTTCCAACACAACTCAGCAGCAAGTCGGAAAGAGAAATTCCATTTAAAATCACCCTAGACAATATAAAATATTTATGAATCCATTTACCAAGACAAACAAAAGAATTATATGAACACAAGTAGAAAATACCACACAATTAAAACTAAATCTAAATAATTGGAAAAACATTAATTGCTCATGGGTAGGACAAGCTAATATAACAAAAATGACAATTCTACCCAAATAAATTTTTGTATTCAGTGCCATATGTATCAAATTATCAAGAAACATTTTTTATTGAATTAGAAAAAACTATGTTCATTTTGAAAACAAAAGATCAAGAATATCAAGGGAAATGATAAAAAAGTAAAAGATGGGGTCCCTAGCAGTACCAGATCTTAAACTGTACTATAAAGCAGTGGTCATCAAAACATTATAGTATTGGATAAGAAACAGAAGGGAGATTCAATGGAATAGACTTGGGTTAAATGTCCTCAGCAAAACAGTATATGATAAACCCAAAGATCCCAGCTTTGGAGACAAGAGCCCATTATTTGACAAATCTGCTCGGAAAATTGAAAAACAGTATGGGAAAGATTAGATTTAGATCAACATCTCACACCTTATACCAAGATAAATTCAGAATGGGTAAACGACTAAAAAGTCATTTTTTTTAAAAAGAAGGAAATTATATGTAAATTAGATGAACATAGAATAGAATGCCTGTCAGATCTATTGGAAAGGAAAGAATTTAAGACCAAGCAAACTTACCCAGATGCCATGAGCCAAGGGGAAAAAGGCAATTGCTGCCAACACTATAAAAAGGCAGGAGCTGAATCAAACTCTCTCTTCAGTTGTGAGAAAGGGTCCCTGGGTTGTAGGTGGGTAGGCCAAGCAACCTGCTCAAGGTACTTGTATCCTGTTTCTATCCTGTTTTCATTGATTATCACATCACTAACTACTGAATAGAGCTGCAAGAGATATACCAACCACCTGATTATCAAGAACATCATCAAACTCACACCTCCTGGTCAGGGCCAACATCCTGGCCTGACCAGGACCAAACAGGGAGAGGAACCTCTCCAGCTAACAGAAGCAACCTGATTATCAATTGACCATCCAGCTTGATCATCTGTAGTCTAGCATAGATTCCCAACACCTTCCTCAAACTTGATCCTTCCCCTGAGTTTATTATAATTAAATTCTTGAAACTAATTTAGGTGAAGGTTATTATTATCCTAAAGATCAGTCTAATATTCCTACATTTAAAGGGGAAAGGGAATACATAAGTTAAATCGAAGTCATTTGTTTCATCTAATTACAATCAACATCTATCCTCATTATTATCATCTATCTATTAACTCAACCCCAAGACAAGTAACCAGAGAAGCTGTGTGACTAGTTCACAACTTCTTATTTAGTCAACTTAGTCTTGGGCACTGTAGGTGGGAACTAGTGCTCAACTGAGCTGCAAATATTTGTGGGACCTGGTGGTCACTAGCTCAACCTTGGTGTTCACTTAGGCTTCCCATCCTTGCTCAGTTTAGGTCCTTATACCATCTGAGGACCATGGGCCATCTCTCTATCAGGCCCAACCCAGAAGCATTGTACTGCCTATAACAAGTTCCTTTAATTTTTCTTTAAGAATTTTATTTGCTATACAATTTGGCGTATAAATGCTAGTAATGATATTACTTCATTGTTTAAAGTACCTTTTAGCAAAATGTAATTTCCTTCCAGTATCTCTTTTAATCACATCTATTTTTACTTTAGTTGTTTTGTCTGGTATCATGATTGTTACTACTGCACTCCTACTTTTTTTTTTTACTTTAGATGATGAATAATGAATTCTGCTCCAGACTTTGACCTTGAATATTTTTCCCCCTGAAAGAATATACTCAGTTTTGTTGGACTGGTGATTCTTGGATTGTAAACACAAATCTTTTGCCTTCCTAAATATTATATTTTATGCCTGTTCATCTTTTAATGTAGAAGCTGCTAGGTCTTAAGTGATCCTGATTGTAGCACCATGGTATTTAGATGATTTCTTTCTGGTTGCTTGAAGAATTTTCTCCTTAGTTTGGTGTTTCTTGAATTTAGCTATCAAATTTCTGGAAACTATCATTTGAGATTTCTTTCTGGAGGTGATCTGTGAATTCTTTTGATTTCAATTTCATTTTCTTGTTTGAGGATCTATGGACAGTTTTCTTTGGTAATTTCTTGTAGTATGATGTCAATGGGATTTTTCTTGATCATGGCTTTCAGATAATCTAATATTCTCAAATTGTGTCTCCTAGATCTATTTTCTTGGTCAGTTTTTTTTCAGTAAGATATTTCATGCTTTCCTCTTTTTTTTTCATTCCCTTGTTTCTGCTTTATTTTTTATTAGTTTCACATGAAATCATTCATTTCTAGACAGTCAATTCTGATTTTTAAGGCCTGATTTTCCTATGTCAGTTTTTTGGTTCTCCTTTTATAATTGGCCCATTTATTCTTGCATCACTTTCATTTCTCCTTGAATAATTTTCATTTCTCTTTCTCACTTTTTCTCTGCCCCTCTTAATTTTTTTTGAAATCTTCTTTGAGCTCTTCCAGAATTTTTGTCCAATCTACATTTTTCTTTTGGACTTCACAGGTGTTTTATTTGATTTCACCATCCTCATTCTGTGGCTGTACCTTCCTTCTTCTTGTCTCCACAAAAAATTTTTAGAGTTAGGTGGTTTTTTGTTTTGTTGTTTGCTCATTTTTCCTATTTAATTATAGGTAGGTTTGTGAGATGATGTGATGGTCTGAGGGCTGAGAGGTCTGAGCCTTCTCTCTCTGCTGATTCAATTTACCCTTTAGATGCTGATAGCTTAAAGACTTGCCTCAGGGTTAGGTGTAAGCTTTTGATCTCACTTTGAACTTGATCAGGTCAGCAGCTTATCAAATTCTAGCCCCAGGCTTTGGTCTCATTGTGTACTTGATCTAATCAGGCACACCCTAGATTGCCCCCCCCCTTTGTCTTGGAGCTCCACCCTGAGCTGTAGGAAAAAATATCAGTACTTAGTACTTAGTACTATCAGCCACTCCAAACTGTGCATTATGTCCTATCCCAAGCCCATGCTAGGATTCCTGACTGAGCTCTGGGACCACACAGATCAGTCTACTTCAGCCCAGACTGACCTAGACTTCTCCACAGGTTTGAAATTTCAAAGGTTATTGACTGGCTTGTACCAGTATTTGCAGGATCTCAAGATTTAGATGTTGATTTTGGATTAGGTTCTGAAGTTGGGATAACAGACGTTAGGTGAGGTGTGTGTGGCTTGCTCTTTGCTTGCTCTTCAGTTCTTACTACAGTCTCTTGTTGTCTCTGCTCTACTCTCACCCCAGGGCCTCAGGTATTTTCTGCCTACCTTTTCTGTTTTTATTTTCTTGAAAGTTGTTTCACTTTTTCTCTCCTTTTTGGTTCTTTTTGTAATTTTTTTCTTATTCTTGCTTTGTTTTAAAATCTTTCCTTTCCCAGAAATCTGACAGGTATACTATTTTGTATTTGTTTAATTTTCTTATAGTTTCCTTCTTTATATTCAAGTCATTCACCCATTCTGAATTAATCTTGGTGTAGGGTGTGAGATGTTGATCTAAACCTTATCTCCCCCATATTGTTTTCCAATTTTCCCAGCAGTTTTTGTCAAATAGTGGATTTTCTGTCCTAAAAGTTGGGCTTTTTGGTTTTATCATACACTGCCTTGCTGATATCACTTACCCCAAGTCTATTCCACTGATCCTCTCTTAGCCAGTACCATATTGTTTTGATGACCACAGCTTTATAGTATAGTTTAATATCTGGTACTGCTAGGCCACCTTCCTTCACATTTTTTTTCATTATTTCCCTTGATATTCTTGATCTTTTATTCTTCCAAATGTACTTTGTTATAGTTTTTTCTAATTCTATAAAGAAGTTTCTTGGTAGTCTGATAAGTATGGCACTAAATAAGTAAATTAATTTGAGTAGAATGGTCATTTTTATTATGTTGGCTCATCCTATCCATGAGCAATCAATGTTTTTCCAATTGTTTCTATCTAGTTTTAATTGTTTGGAAAGTGTTTAGTAGTTGTGTTCCTATAATTCCTGCATTTGTTTTGGTAGTTAGATTCCCAAGTATTTTATATTGTCAAGGATGATTTTAAATGGTGTTTCTCTTTCTACCTCTTGTTGCTGTGAGTTTTTTGGAAATATATAGAAATGTTGATAATTTATGTGCATCATTTTATATCCTGCAGTCTATGGAGGAGGGGTGTTGGAGTTTCCTTGCCCTCTGAAGACTTCTCATCTGTCCAATTGATGGGATTAAGCCTGGATTAGTCTGTATTGTTTAATGTGCCCTGAGGCTAAAACAGATAGAGAGAGAGAGAGAGAGAGAGAGAGAGAGAGAGAGAGAGAAAGAAGGGGGGAATAAGATGGAGTGTTTTCACTGAGCTATCCAGCAGTAGGGTCCCACTGCTCTGTCCTGCTGTTAAACCTGGTTTTCTTTCGTTTAGAAGCATTCTGTTCTCTCTCGGTGTAGTAAAACCAGTAGGTCTGAAATTTTGCTCCATCTAAGCCACCATCTTTTGAGCATTTTTTGATGTGTTTTCTGGCTTTCTCCTCTAGACACCTCCCAGGTGCCTGTGTTCAACTCCCTGTGTCCAATACCAGCAAGCTCTCTCTCTGGGCTGGTGTGCCAGCCCGCCAGTAGATTTCAGGGGTCTCTGGAGACTCTGCACAGCCCATGGGAGAGGGGTCCTGAGATTCCCCTTCTATACCCTCAGACCCAGCAGTTCAAGGATTCAAGCCTTTTTCTTGGCATCCCTCTTGAGCTGTCTAGCAGTAGGATCCCCTCCTCTGTCCTATTGTTAGATTTGGTCCTCTTTCTTCTCAAAGTGCTTTGTTTTCTATCTTGGTGTGGAAAGGGCGAGGAGGTCTTAAGATTTGTTCCTTCTAAGCTGCCATCTTCCCAGAATTCTCTTAAATTTCTTACTTCATTTATTATAGTTTTATTTTCCAGTTAACATTTAGGAATTAAATCTAATGATTTCTTCACCAACAATACATTTCCATGATGAAAAGTGGACCAAAATTATAACATAAAATCTATGACACTAAATAAAGAAAATGGTTTGGAAATTATGAAGGAGAACTTCCACAGGCAGGCTTCAATGAATGCTTTGTGTCTCAGATATTACCAATGAATATAGTCATGTTACATAGACGTATAAAGTCTACAAATGTCAAAATAATGTGACTACATAATATTTTTAACCTGTTATAGTGGTTGTTAGTCATGGATTTGGATATTTTTTCTAGTATTATAATGTTTTGCTTAAATATATTCTGCTTTTCCTAGACCCACCTTTTAGATCATCTTAATTTATATTTTAAAAAATATTCTGCTCTCATCTGGCTATACTTCACCTACAAAATTCTCACTTATATATGCGTAAGGGAAAAGAAAGGTGAGGACAGAGATGGTGACTTGTAGAGAGATTTATATATCTGACATCTCAGAACGATTGCAGAGCAAATGGTAGATGGTAGTAAGTAGCAATTCAATTACTATGGTCATCTGGAAGATGTCACTCCAAATTCTTTTTCTATTCCCATCAAAATCTATTGAACATCTGTTGTTTTATATGGTAATATATCTAATGTGGTATCCAATTTGTTTTTTTTTTAATTTAATGAACAGATTTTGGTAGATAAATGAAGTATAATTGAACTTATAGGTGTATATAAAGAGAGTGGATCTAAAACTTCATTGGCATAAGGAAATCCCAAGTGAGAAAACATATCAGCTATAGTAGGCATATTATCAGCAAAATAAAATATTAAGGAAGTTGCCACAGAGTACAGGAAGTTAAAGTGATTTATCTAAGGACACACAGTCAATATGTGACAAAAGAAGGGATTAAATCAAATTCTTCCTGACTCCAATCTTCCCTATATAGTATTACATGGAATTGATTATAGTGGGATTAAAGATAGATGAAAGAGAAAATTGAGGAAGGGAAGTAAGAGAGTTACCTGAGTAGGATCCAGAATTTTTAGACAGTCTCAGTACCTCAGACCCAGAATATTGTGGCATCTTAGTTTTACAAGGGTCATTCAATAAGATCCTTCACTCATACTTCCTTAGATAAATATTCATAATGGATTTCTCTTCTATGATAATTAAGCCTGGCTCCTTGATAAATAAGATTGTATATAGTTAGATGGGAAAATAAACTAGCAGAAAACATTAAGCTTTCCTCTCTGCAAATGGCTTTCTTAATCTATTAAAGTTCAGGTCTACTTTACCATATTTATTGTTCTTACCCTTTAAGGAACAGCAGAGTGGTTGAGTGGAAGAAAATACATTTTCTGGAAAAAAACACACTCCACTACCATTTAGTTGCCAATATTTTGCCTTTCATTTGATGTTTAGTCTTGGTCTGACAAAAGAAGACTTGCTGTCTGGCATGGCAAATATAACCGTCTTCATGATATCATTTTAATACCCTTATATCCTAGAATTTAAGGGAAGACATTGTTTTCCCAATATAACATCTATTTCACTAAACTCTTCCAAGGCTTATGAAGATGGCTACTATACTAACATGTGTGTTATTGGAAATTTTAGTCTTTTGAACTACATTTCCCAAGAGCCCACTGGCTTCCTGTCATTACATGCTGACTTAATGAAAGGGGATAAAATTGAGGGGTCTGGCATGGCTAGCTCTCTTTCCTTCCTATGGTGGCTTGGTGGAGCTGGCTGTTTGAACAGATAGATTAGCCACGGCATGTGGGTTTATTTTGTTATTTGTTCCTTTGTTTCTAGTGATTACTAATAAAACCTTATAAAACACAATATTTTTAAGTTATTATTTTATATTCACTTTAATTTTTATAATTTTGACAACTTGAATTAAGAAAAAGAATTTTCAATTTTTTTCTAAGAGAGCCTAGATATATTTTGCAAAGCTGTGTTTCTCTCTTGCTGCTTCTGGTGCCCTGCTCCTGCTGTTTTTGTGTGTTAGTTTTAGTTTTAGTTTTCTCTTTTTCCCATTTTCCCTAGCCACCCAGCTACTTTCATTTGAGGGACTTTTCTGGGAGCTCTTGGCCAAGAGGGATAAGTTGTTTCTCTTGGTGATCCTCTTGGCTCCCAATACAGCTGCCTTCTCCTGCAGTTTTTTTTTTCCTGATGGTTGCCCCACCCAATCACCCCTGGAAGCAGAGTCTCCTGCTGCTAACTCCCAGCTGTTTGTTTCTGCCACTTCTGTTCTTGATCCTGGTGCTGTTGCTGCTGCTGCTGCTGCTGTTTCTGTTGCTCATTGCTGCTGCCACCTCTTTAAAACACAAGTTGGATTTTTAAACCTGCTCTAGCCACTTTTCTAGCCCCTACCCTAGTTAGATTTCCATGCTCTGCCTGTGGGGGAGGGGACTGAGACAGCATCTAGGGACTAGCGTTTTACTCCAAGGAGGAAGGGGAAGGAAGGTTACTCTTCAAAACAGGAAATAGAATGGCAAGCATGGCCCGCTCTATGAAAGAGCAGCACATTGCCTATTTCAAACAGCTCCCAGTTTTAGGATATTTTTTCTTCCTACCATTCCTGAGTACTCTGGTCCTTATGTTTAGCTTGAATGATCCTGAGATTCAGGGGAGAGATTCATCTGCCTATGTCCCCTGGCCATTTTGCTCTGCTCACCTCTACAACACAACTATTATGAGGATCATCCACACTATGCCCAGTGGGTGTATGGGGATCTTCAGAGCTCTGACAAAAGAAATCTAAAGGGATAGGGAAGAAACTTTAGAGTCTTGAGGTGAAATTTGTAAGCCTTTTCAGACTCCGTTGTTTTCTGAAAGTCTCTGTATCTTGTTGTACTTTGCTGATTGCTTGTTTTACAATTTAATTTTGTTGTTTTAAGTTCATATATTAATCTGATCAATACTATTCTGTTACACTGAATCATTTTAAGCTACTGTGTTTTTGGTATTAGACAAATTCTGTTACATGATTTAATTTGTAACTCTCCGTGGCTGAACTAAAGCAAACATTATTGTAAAAGTTCAGAGTCAACTTACACAAACCCTTTCACAAGATCACATGTTGTCTTAACAGCCTTTTCTTCTTTTTTGCCTTTGTTAATTGTCACATATATGATGGATAGACTCCATCAAACTGCATTAAAAACGTTCAGAGAATTTAATGAACTAAATATCTCAATTTATTTTAAGGAGAATTCAAAAAAGATTTTTAGATATCTAGTAGCATCCACTACCTCTGATCATTTGCCTGCCTCTGGGTTCTTTGTAACAAGAGGTAAGGGTCCATTTAGTAGCTGAAGTGATTGTTATACATCCTCACCTCTGCATTTGTAAAATGTAATGGATGAGACATCTGAAGTGATTTTCACGATTTAGGCCTGGGCTTCATGTGAAATGGGTGGGACATATTGGAGACAGATCTGTAAACTATTACAGTCTCATACCAGAGGGAGAGAGATGCCCAAGAGGCTTAGTTACCCTTTTAATGTGTTATATCCTAATCCAGGAGGTGTGAAGAATTTTATCCTGTGAAGTCTAAAAGCCTCAAAATTGTTTTTATATTTGTAACTTTTCAGCTTATTCTACCATTCCACCAGAATGATCTAAATTCTTGGTGACATTTTAGACCCAAAAATCAGAAGTTCATCAGCTTTGTGTTTTTTCTGGGCTCCTCTGCCACATTTTGGATAATGGCAGTAATATATTTTGTTAAAAATATCTCAGCCAAGGTTGAAAGATTTGCTATACCTCAAAAAATTTGTGACAAGTATACATCAGTTGATAGATTTTAAAAATATCATACAGCAAGTGGCTAAACAGAAACTCATGTGAATCCTATATGATAGTGGGTTTGTTTGCTATTGTCATTAAATGTGTTATTATAATTTTGGGAAATTTTGGTACTTCTTTAAATGTGCATTACCTGTTTGTTATGCTACTATTTTATAAAACTCTGTGAAAAATCATTTGTACTCACATAGTGGTTCATGGTCAAGTTTAAAAAGTAAATGTATCTCATTTTTTGGTGAGAAACCTTTGTGTTCTACCTGTCCTTGGCTGACACAGTATGTCACTGATTCTAAGCTATTATATACTAGTGGAGTCAGAACAGCAAGCCATAGGAGCAGCTTTGTGGGCTACAGCCTCATTCCCAGATATTCCCATTTAACCACAGCTGAGAATTGACCACTGACCAGGGAAGGACTTAGGAGGGCTATGCATTCTAACTAGACACCTGCTCTATCTCAGGCTTTAGCATCTGGAGAAAAAAAATGAGAAAGCACACACTGGTGAATGCAGTTGCTTAGTGGCTGGGAATGTATTTGCCATTATTATCTCCAAGGGATTCCCTGGCTACCTTTACATGGGGGAGGTGAACTATCTGCTTTCAGAGGCAGAACTGTTTGGTGGGCTGGTTTGACCATCTGAGGTCAACCACAGATTGGGTTTTAAGTGGGGGACCAGAGACTACACCTGGCACTGTATTATTGAATTTGTAAGAACTAAATAGAGCTCAAAAATAATAAGCACAAAATAATCCTAACAAAACGAGGCATCATTCCTCACATAAAAGAAGACAATGAAGTAAGAATACTTACTTCAAAAACAGCAAAGAAAAATATTAAATAGACATAGGTTTAAAAAATCTTTTGGAAGATTTTTTTAACATTTATTAATATTCATTTTTAACATGGTTACATGATTCATGCTCCACCTTTCCCCTTCCACCACCACCCCCCCGGTACCCCCCCACCCATGGCCGATGCGCATTTCCACTAGTTTTGTCATGTGTCCTTGATCAAGACCAATTTCCAAATTGTTGGTAGTTGCATTGGTGTGGTAGTTTCGAGTCCACACCCTCAATCATGTCCACCCCGACCCATGCGTTCAAGCAGTTGTTTTTCTTATATGTTTCCTTTCCTGCAGTCCTTCCTCTGAATGTGGGTAGCTTTCTTTACCATAAATCTCTCAGAATTGTCCTGGGTCATTCTATTGCTGCTGGTACAGAGGTCCATTACATTCAATTTTACCACATTATATGAGTCTCTGTGTATAGAGTTCTTCTGTCTCTGCTCCTTTTGCTCTGCATCAGTTCCCGGAGGTCTCTCCAGTTCGCCTGGAACTTCTCCAGTTTATTATTCCTTTTAGCACAATAGTATTCCATCACCCGCATATACCACAGTTTGTTCAGCCATTCCCCAATTGAAGGACATACCCTCCTTTTCCAATTTGTTGCCACCACAAAAAGTGCAGCTATGAATATTTTCGTACAAGTCTGTTTATCTATGATCTCTTTGGGGTACAAACCCAGCAATGGTATGGCTGGGTCAAAGGGCAGGCATTCTTTTATAGCCCTTTGAGCATGATTCCAAATTGCCAGCCAGAATGGCTGGATCAGTTCACAGCTCCACCAGCAATGCATTAATGTCCCAATTTTGCCACATCCCCACAACATTCATTACTCTCCTCTTTTTTCATTTTAGCCAATCTGCTAGGTGTGAGGTGATACCTCAGAGTTGTTTTGATTTGCATTTCTCTGATTATTAGAGATTTGGAACACTTTCTCATGTGCTTATTGCTACTTTTGATTTCTTTACCTGAAAATTGCCTATTCATGTCTCTTGCCCATTTATCAATTGGGGAATGGCTTGATGTTTTATACAATTGCTTTAACTCCTTGTATATTTGAGTGATTAGATCCCTGTCAGAGTTTTTCGTTATAAAGATTTTTTCCCAATTTGTTGTTTCCCTTCTGATTTTGACTACATTGTTTTTGTTTGTACAGAAACTTTTTAGTTTAATATAATC
>NC_058132.1:393835399-393857486 GCF_016433145.1 Gracilinanus agilis | reverse complement strand
GGTGGGGTGGTTGCTCAGCCCGCGATTTTGTGAGGGCTGTTTCACCCCTTTATAGCATGGAAATGCCTCGATTCCACGTACCTTCCATGCTGTGCCCTGTTGTGGGGGTTCCTCCATTTGTCTGGACTTGTTTTTATGTCCCCTTGAGGAGTTTTGTGTGTTTTGGTCAGGAGAGGTTAAGAGCTGCTTCTTACTCTGCCGCCATCTTAACCCGGAAAAAAAACCCAAAAACAAAAACGGAAGATTTTTTTTTAAAAGACCTCAAAAACAAAATGAGAGAGGTTAAGAAAAAAATAGAAAAAATAAGACCAATGCAAGAAAATCAATAAAATTATGAAAGAAAAATCACACAAATGGGAAAAAGAGATCCAGAAACCCAGGGAAGAAAACAATTCATTAATATCTAAAATTGGACAAGGGGAAGGTAATTACTTTGTAAGGGAACAAAAAATGATAGAAAATCTAAAGAATGAAATAGAAGAAAATATGAAACATTTTATTACCAAAATAACTGACCTAGAATATAGAGTGAAAGACAATATAATAATTGCTATGCTCCCAGGAAGTTAAAATTTTAAAAAAAGTATTTTTAATTAATAAATCATTAAGCAAAATTGTCCAGAAATTCCAGAACTAGAGGGTAAATAGAAATTAAAAGAATTCTCTGATTGCTCTTGTAAAAAAGACCCCAAATAAAAATGAACAGGAACATTGGTGCTAAGTTCTATAACTCCCAAGTCAAGGAGAAAATTCTACAAATAAGAAAAAATAAACAATTTAAATATTATGGAGCCACAGTCAGAATAACAGAAAACAGCAGTTTTAACATTCAAAGAAAAAAAAGAATGGAATACAATATTTCAAAGACCAAAGGAGCTAGGTTTACAGCCAATAATAATATGCCCAGGAATGCTGAGCATAATTACATGAGGCAATAAATTGATATTGAATGAACTAAAGTTTCACCCATTCTTAAGGAAAATATGAGTATCTAGTAGATTTTGATCTACAAGAATAACAAAAAGGTAAACATGAAAGACTAATTATAAGGGACTGAAAAAGTTAACTATTTACTTCTTATATGGGAAATTGCCTTCTATAATCTTTAAGAATGAGATCATTACCTGGGAAGGTATTTTTTTAGGTATAATGATTTTACTATAAACATTAAAAAATCTGAAGCAATAGAAAATGTACAGATTTGATCAACTCTGTGTTTTGTTTTCAAACTAAATCTCAAAACATTCAATGTCACATTCCAAAATATTGGAGGATATTCTGAATGCAAAACTCTTGATTGTGTCCTTCCATCAATAAAGTAAAAAATAAACTATCCTGATCCCTATCCCAACCTTCTTCTTAGGATCTCTTCTGGCTTCCCTTTCCTATGGGCAAGACAAGAGAGAATCTAAATCCTGATTCATTGAGAAGAAAAAAAAAACACTTAAAGACAACATATATAGATTTAAGAGTTGAGGTCAAGTTGGATATAATATAATGAGCTGAAAATAATAATAAAATAGGGCAGGAAGAAGTAAAGTAAAACAAACTGATTTCTCTGGACCTCTCCCTGACCTTCTCCATATTACATCCCTGTTTATTTCCCCGAATTTCCCTTTGGGCCCTGGGAGAAAGGGTGGTTTTGTTTTTGTTGACTAGATTTTGTTGGCTTTAGTTTTCTGTAGGCAAGTAGGACATCCTTAAATCAAGCTATCCCTTATTTTATTGATCTAGTAAATACTTTACTTTAAGGCAGCAAAATCTTCCTGACTGGGAGAGCAGGCTCTCTCTCAGTCTAACCCCCCTGTGACCCTTCCCCCACCTGCAGTTTTCTCCCTAATGGCTGTTACAAAACCCTAAACCCCTCTCTCCTTCTGACTAACCCTGGTATTAATAAATCCCCTTTGTTACCTATTGAAACCCTCTGGTGAATCATTGTGTCAAAGATTGAGGCAAGGACTGAAGGGTGAAGAAGTTATTTTCTTTTATTTCTTGAGGGTACTGTTGGGCATCCATCTTGGGAGGAAGTCTTACCCGAGACTTCCTCCTGCCATCAGTTTCACTGACAGGGAGGAGCCCTTGGACTCCTCCCGCAAGGATCTTTAAGAAACTAACAAGAGAAGCCCTCAAGGGAGATTTAAACATTTCTAACTGGCCCAACTCCTTTGTATATTTAGAGATACCTTTCCTCACCTTGAAGGATTCTGCCTATATCTCCCCGGTATCCTCTGTCTCTAGCCTCAGTGTCTAGCCTGTTTTAAGCTGCCTCTCCTGAAAACCCCCATCAATTCCCTTACCTTCCAATATACCACCTTATTCATTCCTTCCCTACACTCAGCCATCCCCTTCATTCCCCCCCCCCATCACCTCATCACCTTCTATCCCTCCCTTTTAACCAAAGATTAAAAACTTACCTCTTTGTAGAAACACATCTCATATAAAAGAGTCACAAGTGGAAGGAACACCACAAAGAAGGGGGAAAAGTGGTGGAGGACTAATAGTGCTAACACACTAATCTCATTAGATCTGGGTCAGAGGGAATAACCCATCCAAGAGTATAGAAGTGTGAAAGTCTTCTTAACTTACAGATAAATATGTGGGAGAGGGTAAAGGGTAAGAAAGGACTAAGAGTCCCCTTAAGGAATTAAAGGACTAAGAGAAAGGAGGGTAGATTAAGAGAAAAGAAGGTAAATGGATAGTAAAATGTAGGGCCACCTACAAGTGAGCACATATCAAGAAAAAAAGGGGGTTAAGGTGAGGGATAAATGAGGGACACTTAAGACAAGGCAAAGGAGAGACCTTTGAAATCACATTCATATCAAGAAATATAAGGGCAGATTTGGGGTATGGATAATGAAGGTACTTTTGGAAAGGTGCACAGAATAAGAAATAGAGGATGAGGGGGAAAGGATAAGGGAAGGACCTTTAAAAGGGTGGATTAATTTATAACTAGGAGGGCAAAGGGAGAAGATAGGGGAAGGGTTGTTATAAAGGGAACAAATTGGAGATGTAGTGGAAAGAAAAAAAAAACTGGATGTTATTGGAGATTAGAGATAGATGACAAAAGAGAGGAAGAGGAAAAATAGTGAAAAAAAAAAACAGAATGGAGGAACAAAACTAGTAATTATGACCTCAAATTCAGATGCAATGAATTCACCTATAAAATAAAAACAATTTGTTGTTTACATGAAACACACTTAAAAATGAAAGATATACTGAGTAAAAATAAAGGGCTGGAGCAGTATAAAGTATTCCTCAGTTGATATAAAGATAACAGGAGTGCTATCATGATCTTTGATAAATTTAAAGTTAAAATAGAAATAATAAAAGGGATAAACAGGGAAACTATATTGTGTTTACATTATTACATAAATAATGAAGTCTTATCAATATTAAACATATATTGCAAATGTTAAAGCATCCAAATTTTTAAAAGAACTGCTAAATGATTTCTAGATGAAAACAGTAACAAAACAGTAATGGTGGGGGGAGACTGTAATTTCTCCCTCTCAAATAGATAAATCAAATTAAAATATAAATAAGAAGTAAAAGAAATAATTAGACTATTAGATAAGTTAAATATAACAGACATGTAGAAAGAATTGAATGGGAACAGAATATACATTCTGATTGTTACATGGTTCCTTTACATATATTAACCACATATTAGTGCACAAAATTTAAAGTTAAAAGCAGAAATGTAAAATGAATTGTTTTATATCATAATGTAATAATAATTATATATAATAAGGGACTATGGAAACAAAATAAAAACTACTTGGTGACTAACTTAACCTTAAAAAAAAGAGCAGGTTAAAGAACAAATCATATAAACAATAAATAGTTTCATTAAAGTGAATAATAATAATGAGGTAACACACCAAACCCTGTGTAATACAGCAAAAACAGTAATCAGAGGAAAATGTATAATTCTGAATGTTTATGTTAATAAAATAGAGAAAGAAAAGCTCAATAAATTGGGAAGGCAATTTAAAAAATATAAAAAGAAAAAAATTAAAAATCTCTAACTAAACACTAAAGTATAAGTCCTAAAAATTAAATGTGAGATCAATTGAATATAAAAAAGCCATTGATAATGAATAAATCTTAGAGTTAGTTTTATGAATAAAATCAACAAAAAACTAGCACTTAATATGCTTTTAAAAAAGAGAAGAAAAACAAATCAGTAGCATTAAAAATTAAAAGGAGAAATATATTACCAAAGAAGATGAAATTAAAGCAATTATTAGGAATATTTTGCTCAATTATATGCAAATTTAACATGAGTCAAATGGAAGAATATGTACAAAACTGAACTGCTTAGAATATCAGAGGAAGAAACACAATCTCTAAGTAAACATATCTTAGAAAAAGAAATTGAACCAGCCATAAAAGTACTTCCTAAGAAAAAAGCATTGCAAAAAATTGCAAGTTAATTCTACCAAAATTTCAAAGATCAACTACTTCCAACAGTAAATAAAGAATTTGAATAACAGGTAAAAAAGCCATATTACCAAATTCCTGTTATGAAATAAATATGCTGCTAATACCTAACCCAGGAAGAACAAAAACAGAGGAAGAAAATTATGGATCAATTTCATTAATTAATATGGATACAAAAATCCTCTATAAAATTCTAAATAGGAGACACAATAAATCATAAAGATTATACATTGCTACCAGATAGGATTTATACCAGGAATATAGGCATGATTAATATAAGGAATATTATCAATATAATTATTCAATGAGCTACAAAACCCTTATGATTATATCAATAAATGCAGAAAAAGCCTTTGACAGAATATCACACTCATTCATACTGAAAACACTAGAAAGTGTAGGTATGAATAGATTGTCTTTCTTAAAGTTATATGAAACCTCTACCTAAAATCATCAGCAAATATTCTTTATAGTGTAGATTAACTAGAAACCTTCCTGATAAGATCAAGAATGAAATAAAAATGATCATTATCACCAATGTTATTTAACATTGTATTAGAAATCCTTACAATAACAATGAGGAGATATTGAAGGAATCAGAATATAAAAAAATGCTATGATTTACTTTTTATATCCTGCAAATTTAATAAAGTTATTGATAACTTAAAATAAATTTTAAGTCAAATCTTTATTTGAAGTTATCAATAACTTTAGTAAATTTGCAGGATATAAAAAAACAAATAATCATCAGAATTTTTTTTTCTATTTTACGAACTTCAGGCCTCATTGAAGGCTCTGTCTACCCTTGGGACTTCAAGAGGTGATTGATTGTGGGGTACTTTGCTGTTGCCATAGGCAGGGTCCCAAGGTCTTCAAGTTGAATTGTGCCCAGGTTCAGAACCTAGAAAAATATGTGGGGGTGAGCAGCTTATACTTCTCTGTGTGCAGTTTTACTTGTGACTCCTCTCTTAGGCCAGTGAAATAGATTCTCTCTGTGTCTTTCAAGTTGTTTTCTGCAGAATAATTATTTTACTGAGTTCCCTTATTCATTCCATGATTTCAGTTTCTGTTTTAAAGTTCTATTTTAACATTGGATTGAGAAGATTCTCAGAGTGGTTCCAGCTTTCTGGGCTGCTACTCTGTCATACTGGTTCCACCCTCTAGAATTCTTAATAATCTCTTTCCAGATCCATTTCTCATAAAATTATCTTTATAATCACTCTATGATAGGAGTTAAGGCAATTCTAATAAGAAAGATGTTCCTCCTCACCCTCTTTCTTTGTATACACATAGTTTACCTCATGTATTAGTTCCTTTTAGATCAAAGGGGAAAAAATGCATTCCATGACTCTAATGCAGTGATTCCCAAAGTGGGCGCCACTGCCCCCTGGTGGGTGCTGTAGTGATCCAGGGGAGCGGTGATGGTCACAGGTGCATTTATCTTTCCTATTAATTGCTATTAAAATTTAAAAAAATTAATTTCCAGGGGCACTAAGTAATATTTTTTTTCTGGAAAGGGGGTGGTAGGCCAAAAAAGTTTGGGAACCACTGCTCTAATGGGAGAAGCATCTCATATGATGACAGTTAGGATAGTAACTTATGACTTCAATTCTCTTAAAGAGACTAATAGTTTCTATAACCCCTGTGGGAAAGAATTTTGAAAGTAGTTATAAAAGAAATACATATTTTTTTCTCCTTAAGTGAATATATTGAGAAAATAATATTGTTCCTTCTATCCTGAAATGAATAGCGGATTACATCAAAGTTGTCAGATCTGAAAGGAAAGTTTTCAGCGCTGAAAAAAAAAAACAACAGAAGAGACTTTGATTCCTTTTCACTTCTAGAAATAATTCATGAGACAACAAAATGCTACCTCCTTTTAAGGTGCTTTCTTTGATATATATGCATATTCTTTTAAAGAATAGCTTTGTCACGGTGCTCTAGACATATATTTGTCACAATAGGATAAGAGAAACAGATACATAGACTTTAATGCTAAAGGATATTTTTGATTATTCTGTCCTCCTTAAAATACCTTTCCAAAGTATTTAAATTTAATTCTCTCATTTTATCCTCAATAATCCTGTGAAGAAGATTCTATAATTACAGATTAGGAAACTGAGTCTCAGGGAAGTTATATATTTGATAAAAGTTGTCTAGTTATTAAGGGTCTGAGATGGGATCCAAATTCAGATCTTTCTGAATTCAGGTTTAATATTCAATTCGTTAATAATAAAACTTGTATATTGCTTTTAGATTTGCAAAATGCTTCACAATGTTTTTGTTTCATCCTCACAAAAATTCTAACTTACTCTTATTATCACCATTTTCCAGATAATAATAATATGACCTAATTCTTAGAATAGATAGTAAGGATTGGTTCCAAGTCAGATGAGCTGTAAGGACTAGGAAACTGGGGTTAAGTGACTTGTCTAGGATCATACAACTAGGAAGCATCTGTAGTAAAATCTTAGCTCAGGATCTCTCATCTACATACCTGGTTCTCTATCTACTAAGCCATTTAGATGTCTCTTCAGAATTGTTTTGAAGATAAAATGAGAGAATATTTGTAAATCATTTTGCCAAACAAAGACAGATTGAGGCTGAGTGACTTAGCAAGAATCAGAAAAGGAATAAACGTTTGAAAGGCATATTTGAAATCAGGTTTTCTTGACTTTATGTCCAGCATTTTATCCACTGAACTTTCTACTTGCCCTAAACACTTTTGCTCTATTTTTAGACATCAAACAATATAATTTCTTTGCTTAATCCCTAAAGGTCTATATTCTATGGTAACTATATTTCACTTTATCTATCTATCTATCTATCTATCTATCTATCTATCTATCTATCTATCTNTTTCACTTTATCTATCTATCTATCTATCTATCTATCTATCTATCTATCTATCTATCTGTCTATCTACTATCTGTTTCTTTGTTTATGTGTTCATTCATTCATTCACTCATTTATTTGGAATATTTCCATGGTTACATGATTCATTCTTCTTTCCCTCCCCACCCCACAGCCAACCAGCTATTTAACTGGGTTTTCCATGTGTCATTGATCAAGATCTATTTCCATATTATTAATATTTGTAATAGAGTGATCGTTTAAAGTTTACATCCCCAATCATATCCCCATTGAACCATGTGTCTAAGGAAATGTTTTTCTTCTGTGTTTCTACTCCAATAGTTCTTTCTCTGGATATGGATAGCATTCTTTCTCATAACTCCCTCAGAATTGCCCTGGATCATTACATTGCTGCTATTAGAGAAGTCCATTACATTCAATTGTGCCACAGTGTATCTGTCTCTTTGTACAATGTTCTCCTGGTTCTGCTCCTTTTGCTATGTATCATTTTCTGGAGATCATTCCAGTTGACATGGAATTCCTCCAGTTCATATTTCCTTTCAGTACAATAATATTCAATCAGCAACAGATACCACAATTTGTTCAGTCATTCCTGTTATGAGGGAGTGAATGGTCACTATGGGCCTTGAGCTGGTAACAAGTCCAGCGGGAGATGGGAGCTGGATGTTTGAAGGAATGAACAAACTCAGCTGGAATGGACTTGTTTTCAGTTAAAAATCCAAATACCAAGCTGAGTGGCCAGTGAACCTCACTGCTAGCTGCTATGGCTCCTTTAAGATGTCAGGCAGCTGGCCCCTCCTTGCTAAGGTAACTGCCTCCTATTGGATGATGCAGATCAGCAGGAAGTGATTGCTTGAGCTTCCTGCCCTCACCAATGGAAGTTTGGTTCAACCTCAACAAATTAGAACTCTCTCCTTGTTGCTTGAACTCCTTAGCCTATGGTGGTAAAGAAATAACCACAGGATTCTCAGACTAAAGGATATGGGTTTATTTGGTAACTGGGAAGGAACAAGGCAAAAGGTAAGAGGGTTTGGCAACACTATTCTATGTAATTGATAAAATGGCTAAGGATTGTGGAAGCTTCTAGTTGGTCTTGGCAGACCGAGGGCTGGGCGCCCCCGGATAGAACAAACAGTCTTTGGTTAAGAAATTGACCAGATCTATTGGCTAACTTTGATGACAATGAAATAGTTGTCATTTAGATGCTCTTGAAGAAGGTCCTAATATCTAGGTTATCCTAATTCCTACCCACAATCCACCACCCTTCAACCCGGGGCCCCATGGGAAGGGGGTAGTTGAGTGATCAGGATTAAGCCAGGGGAAAACAGTATCCAGGCTTGGGTTTCCATGGGCTTTTATAGTCTCAGCCCAACTGCCAGCTGGCACCTGGCCCATGGCACATGCCATCATCAACATTCTATCCAGGGCAACTGACAGGTTTGCCTAAGCTAATATTGCAATGCAAAACCCAGCATTACCTTCTCCAATTGAGGACCACCCTCTCTTTTTCTAATTTTTTGACATCATTAGTTTTTCTTTGTAATTTTTCCTATTTAAACTTTTCTTTCTATTCTCATTTCTGCCACTTTAAACCACAGCCATTTTTGTTTTAGTTTTTTCAGAACTCCCCTCTCTCACTCTACCCTCTCCTCAGATCTTAAGTCAAACAACAGCCTGAGCATCTTAAGTGCCTGGAGTTTACCCTTGGCCAAAGTTTTACTGGTGATGTTGCCCTGCCACAGGAAGCTAGAGGAGCTAAAGCCATGACTTTCTTGGTTGCTGAACTCTATTTAAGAGACAAATTTTCATAACACAAATTTACTTAAAGCAAGAACTATCTTTATACTCTTCTTTATAACTTTATTCTTTGATTACTATATCTTTCTAACTAATCTTTTTATCTTTAGTCTCTCTATTTACCCATACATTCTATCACCTAAAGTTATTTATTAGTATAATGTACCCTCTTGTCCATATTCAAGACATATTTAGAAACCTTCTCTGGCTTCTTACTACCTATAAAGTTCATATACTCCTTCCCAGAATAAGAAATCTTCCACATTGTGATCTTTTTCTCTACCTAATCAATCTTATTTCTCATTTTTCATTAAAAGAAACAAAATTGTCAAGCCTCTTATATACATCATGCATAATCTTAACAATTTTGTTCATCCTAGTTCTCATATTTAGTAATCTTTGTCATTTTTAATTATAGTGTCCAAAGAATTAAACTGGACAGAGGACTGGGAGAAATTAGGTACAGTCAAGGTCTGGCTGAGGGCCAAGGATATATCTAAGGGGAAACCAAAGACCTTCAGACGGTCTTGGAATTCTAGACAATTCAATGGGAATTGACTGAAAGAGAGATAGCATCCTGGCCAGCTGCCAAGCTCTTTTCCTCTAAAGAAAAGTAAAAGATTCTTTGACCTAGAATTATATCTGGCCTTGGGGTATTCATTCACTATTTAGCAATAGGAGGAGGTGTAGTAAGGGATGGGGTTTGTGCTAAAGTAAAAATCTACACTGTACTTTTATTCTGCACATTTTCTATAACTGCCTTTCAGACACGTTGAAATGGATGTCAAATAGACATCTTAAATTAGACATGTCCAAAACAGAACTGATTATATTTTCCCCTATTCTCTATACACCTTTAACAAAATTGTCTTGGGGCCCTCATATTTACAACATAGGTGTTCTCTTCAGCTCCTCTATTTCTCAACCACCATAACTAATCTGTAGCCAAGACCTATTGATTTTACTTTAGTAACATCTCTTGGATGTTCCCTCTTCTCTCCTCTGTCACTGCCAGACACTTAGGTGAAGACCCTTATGGCTTCCCACTTGGACTATTCAACTTGGACTTCTAGTGGGTCTCCCAGCCTTAAATCTATAATTCATCTTACGTTCAGCCACCAAAGTGCTTTTCCTAAAATACAGTCCAAACTATGTCCCACCTACCACAATTCTATTCAATAAACTCCAATGAATCCATATCTCTTCTAGAATCACATAGAAAATCTTCTGTTTTGCATTCCAAATCCTTTATAACATAGTTTCCTCCTACCTTTCTAGTCTCCTTAACACCTTATTCTAAACTATATATTTTTGACCCAGTTTCACTGGTCTCTGCTTTTCCCAGAACAAGACCCTTTAATGTCCTCCTTCATTTCATCTCCACCTACTGCCTCCCCTAGCTTCCTATATATCCCAGTGAAAATGCCATCTTATAAAAAGAAGCCTTTCCCAATCTTATTTCTAGTGTCATCCCTCTGATCCTCATGCTCAATATAATAAATGCATATATGTTTGCTTGTTTTTTTCCTCTTTAGATTGAGAACTTCTTTTATTCCCTTAAGAAGTTCAAGTTGACAATTCTCTCACTTAATTCTCCATTCACACCAATTTTTAAAATTTACTAAATTTGGGAACATCCCATTTTAATTGATATTTAGGAGACCTCAATTCAGCCTTATCATTGATATGCCCTGTATGAATAGCCAACTTCTTTCATTCTTTCATCTGGAAAATAGAAGTGATAATAATTGTTTAATTTATCTCACAAACATTTTGTGAAGAAAGTGCTTTGCTACCTTTGTCTGTTTATAGCATGATTTTAGGGAGTTGTATAAGGCTTAGTGATTCAAAATGAATTCATAATGGCCATAAAAGAAATCTATGCCCTTCTGAATCCAAGTCTGTTATTGCATCTACTGCACCGTGATTCCCGTCATTATTTTTAAATTGTAATAATAATAATAAAAATAAACACAACAGCAATAGCTTATATTTATAGAGTATTTAAAGATATACAAAGAAAATTGCATGCATTATCCCTGAGATTTTTTTATGTCTTATCTTCTTACTCACATAATAACTTTCTTAGGTTAAAATGTCTTTCATCCCTTATCTATTTTACTTTTATGAATATATATTTTATCATCTGAATTTCTCAATTTTCCTGTTTGCATCCTCTTTCCAAAAAAGCCTTTCTTTATGACAAAGGACAAAAAGGGAACAAATAAGTTCATCAAAAGCAATGCATTGGAAATATCTGATATTATGTGCACTGTTTCATACCTATAGCTACTCAGTTATGCAAAGAAGACAATGGGGGAGAGATGTCTTTCCATTACACTTATTTGAAGTCAAGTTTTGTCCTTATCAGTTAACAGTGTTTAGTTTTGGCATTTTTGTTCTTTCCATTTGAGTATGTTTAATCGTTGTCAACACTGGTTTCTTGCTTAATTTCTTATTAGATATTTTGTCTTTCTGTTCTCTGGAACCATCATGTTAATTTCTTCTTACAACAGCATGATGTTCCATTACATTCATGTACTAAAAATTTCTTTAGCCATTTCCAAATTGAGGAGCAGCTTTTTTGTTTCTAGTCCTTTACTTCTCTAAAAAGTTGCTTCTGTACATATTTTATTATCTATAGAGGTTAGTAGTTTGCTATTCTTTTTGGGGAATCATTCATATCATCTCTATTCTTATATGTGGATGATAATTATACTTTTAAAACCATTCAAACTGCTAAATGACAGATATTCAATAGATATGTAGGTGTGCATTTTTTTGTAAATTTATTAATAAATACTTGTTGCATCATAGGTTTTATAAAGACTTTTTAAAAATTCAAAATAATTTGGCTTTGATAAATACATGTACAAACAAAAATGTCATGAAGTAAAGTTGTTTCTGGGTTTGCATTTCTCAAAGAATGTTATTTGATGTTCACATATGGATAGAAGATATTTTGTAGGAGAAAAGCCTTTGGAATGCATTTTACTTTAGCAAAGTAAGTGTTTGTTTTTTTTAATCAACAAGCTATTAACACAATAGATTTTCTTTCATTTATATGACTATGAAGATATAATTCCTTATGTAAAGTTATCTATTAAAACTTTGCTTTTCAGTTCCAGATATTTAGGTTATCTTATATTTTGGTCAAGGCTGGAGAGAACACCTACCTTATTGAGGTCATGAATAATTTGACGTACTATTGTCTAAAGTTAATTTTTTGGGGAACAATATGAAAATTCTGGTCTTTAGCCATAACCCTTAATTTTCCCTACTTTCCCAAACTGTTACCCAATTCATGGTTTAACTATATTTCCTTAACAACCTACATCTTATCCTAGTCAAAAATAAACCTATCTTATCTTACATGTCATTTTGGTAACCTTTAATTTTTGATATCTTGATATCATTATACTTGGTTTCTCAGTATTATGACTTTGAAAAGTCCCATTGTGTGCTTTTTCTTTTCTTGCTTCTTTAAAAAGTGCACATCTTTTAGAATTCTTAACATTAAATGGGTACTAGTTCAATTCTTGGGTTTTCCATCTTTTATTCATTACTGCATATTCATTTTGTTATTTTTCAATAAAAACCCCTTGTGTGATATCATTTGTGACATATTTGTGCAAGCTTTCATGAATAATATATTATAGCCTATTGATACTCATAATATAGTTCTTTAACTTTTTACAAACTGGAATTTTGATTCCTCAAAGGCTGTGCAGAATTTTAATTAGGGTTAGGTTGTGGTGTTAGATATTTGAAACCTTAAAACAACACTTAAAATATGGCATTAAGAAGATATATTTTTGTTTCAAAGAGTTGTCATTGATTGCTCTCCAGTTTCCCAAATGCATTCCATTCTATTCTTTCTATTTAACAATAGAGTTAAATTTGAAGACACTTAAAATATTAGCCTAAAAATTCACGAAGAAAAAACAAATTGGGTGAAAAGTACCTGAATTAACCTTGCATACAAAACCTCTTGAATTAGGCCATTTTAAGTACCTACATTTTGGACAAACATTAGTGATAAGCATTTAGTTTATTTTAGAGACATTAATTATAAAAATAATTGCAACTTCTCAACAATCAAAATTATGAGTTACCCACCTGACAATACAAAGATACATGGTACAACAAGTAAAAAATAGCATAATATATAATTCAGAAAATGTGTGATCAAAAAGGGAAATGGGTTGGTTGGTAATATAATGAGAACTAGATGTAATTGATGAACAGTCTAAGTTCTGTCCTGACATTTGTAAAATACAAAAAAAGGCTAGAAGAAGAGTTCTAGTATATAAGAGATATCCTACAGAAGACTTATAGGACATGAAAACTATTTCATACAATTAATAGTGATAGGTGGCAATCTACATAGCTTTTACAGAATAACTATCTTTTTGATATCATGAATACTTTGAAATACTAATTCTTTTTAAAGATAATTTATTTTGGGAATAACATGAAAATTCTGATCTTTAGTAATACCCCTTGTCTTTTCCCTAATTTCCTAGGTCATCACCCAGTTCATATCTCCAGTGGATTCCCTCAATCCTCATTTATGCTTTTTTTAGTAACATATAATGCCCTATTCCTCAAAAAGCCATTGTACCTGTTTTTCCAATTTCGTACTCTTGGAAAAATCCACTGTGTACCTTCTTTACTCCTGTTCCTTAGCTTGTGGATCCTTGCTGTGGGATAATGACACTTGATCATATTAATAACTCTCAGGTGCATTTATTCCCTGTCATATTTGCTTTTATTGATCTCTAAATTATTATAGCATTTGCTTAGTCTTCTTTAGGTATATAAAAGAACTTGAAAAAAAGCATATTATACTACTTGTAAACAATAAGAGCGAGGCTAATGGGGAGTAGGCTGTGGGAGGAAACCTACTTTCATTCTAGAAAATGAGCCCTTTTTCTAACTTTATGAACATTATATTCTTTCTGCTCTTTAATGATTAAAACATGAAATTGAAAATCTAAATACTATTGCTGGCTTTTCAAGCACAAACATTTCAAATTAAAGTTAGCTATCAATTTTGAGGCAAAATATTTTTTTACTTTTACTTTTTTGTTGTTTTTTTTCCCAGTCTTTTTTAGCAGATATAACTTATAACCTTGGACAACACTTTTCTCAAAGTGTTTGATTTAGATTTAGGTCTCAACATCTAACATCATTTATATCCAGTAATAAAAAATGTTTTCCTGAATATGACATATTCCAAGATATAATAAAATAAGTAGCTACCACTTCAGGTTATTTAGACAAATACAGTTAAATATATATTAAATCTTAAAAGTATCTGGGTTTGGGTTGTAAAAGTGAAATTTGGAAGAAGCCATCTTTAAGTGTATATATATATGTATTTTCTGGACATGGGGAAATTATCAAACTACATTTCCCGTGGTCCAACGGGTTTCCAGTTCCGGTTCTTTGGGCATGGGGAGGCCTACGTCTCGACACAGAGAGAGAGTTTAAAATCTCCTGGGTTAGGAGGAAGTGGTCTTTTGGCTAGCAGGCTTGGGGAGAGAGACAAGAGGTAACAAAATGGAGGCGGCAGTTTTGAATGCTTACAAGCGCGTGGTCTAATAACTTTATCTATCAGCATGGCTTTAATTAAAATACTAATATATATTATTATAGCAGCCTTTATTATTTTTCATATTTATAGGGTACAATAATATAATGCAGAAACAGGTTGAAGAACTTGACCTGACTGAAGCAACCAAATGACCAAATAAGTAGTTTGCCTTGTAGCTATCTATAATGGTGCATTTAAACTATAACATTCTTCCTATATAAGAAACAAAATGAAACTGCAAAAGAATAAGGTTTAATAGGAACCACCCTTAGTTTATAACACAAACACAATAAAACGTAAGGTTGAACAATTTTCAATTTGATTCAAGTCCTCAAACTTACTACCAAATAAAATGCCAAAAACACTAGAGATGAAAAAGAATTTGGCTTTAAATAATCATTCTGATGTATTGAATATCTTTATTATAGGGCATCATTCTCCTAATTAGTGTTTGCAGCAATGTAACACAGGGGATGAGGTAAAGTTAATAGATAAGGGTATAGATGCTGTCTTATCGATATTCTTAAAGAAAAGTAGACCAAATAATGAGTTAAGTTGAAACAAGCATTTGGAGAAATGAAGTTCATACCTAAAGCTAGTGGAACAATTATGTGTAAAAATAAAGTGCTTATACAACTTGTTTTTCTTCAACCGTTTCTGACAAATATAAAACATTATCAAAGTCACTTGGGCTATTCTTTTAAAAAATGTAGAAATAAAAAGCAGATTTTAGCATGATTTGATGAATTGAGAATGGGGCGAATGATCATACCTAAATGATAGTAATTAATACTTTAATGTCAACTAGGAAGGAGGTCAGTGGTATTCCCATGAATTGTACTTTATACTTTCCATTTGAATAATTAGAGAATTTTGTACCTTTGGACTTCATCCCCCAGAAGTCCTTCAGTATTTCCCAGAATTCCTTTTAATCTCTCTACCATGTTGCATGGTCACATTTTGTATATAGTTGTGGGAAATTCTGCCTCTTGCTCTCTCTTCTCTCACAACTGGGCCTGGGTTAGCTGCCTTTTTACTTTAGCTAACTTTTAATTTTACTTTACTTATTATTAATAAACTTTATAAAATATAATACTTAGTTATCATATATTAATTTTTATACATTGTATTAATGAACTAGATAAAGATATAAGTGGCATATTCTTTTCAAATTTATAGATATCAAATCTGAATAGTATAAGTAACAAGTTTTACAATATCTTCGTCAGTACTGCTCCAGGATAGAACGTTAGGTCAAATATGTTAAAATGAAATTTAAAAGGGATAAATATAAAGTCTTACTCATTTTTGTAGATAATCAACTCAGAAAGTAGAATATGGGAAGATATGTCTGGTGAAAGAGAAAAGATCTGGAGGTTATGGTGGACATCATTTATAATACAAGTTAACATTCTTCTTGATCATTCTGCAGACTTCTACACTGGTTACCATCCCCTTCTCCAAGACACTCCTTCCTTTTTTGTCTATTATGGCACTGTTGTCTCTGAGTTTTCTTATCATTACTATTTGGTTTCCTTTGCTGGATCATGATCTTCCTCCAAAGTTCTAGCCAGGGACTTTTTCTCATTTTTCACTTTCTTCTTTGGTAGCCAAGTGGCCACCTAAGTGCAGACTCATAGGATTTAAGTGTTATAGGTACCTTAAAGGCCCATTAGTCCAATAGTTATTTAACCAAGTATCACTTATAGATCTCAAGAAGAGTGATCATCCAAACTTCACTAGAAGTCTCATGAGGTTAGGCTTGTTACATCTTGAGCCATCTAGTTTCCACCTTTGTACAGTTTCAATGTTTTTAAAACTTTTCCTTCCATTAAATTTATACCTTCATCCCTGAAATTTCTACCTTTGTATGAAATGAGTCATAATGAGTCCAATATATTTTCTACATGATAGATCTTTAAATTCTTCAAGGTAACTACCATGTCTGCTTCCTATAAATTTCTTTAAATCTCATAGGTAACCTTTCAAAAAGTACTTTCACTAGATCAGTGCCATATTTTAAGGGACTAGAAAGAGAATGAGAGTTATGTGGAGGAAAAGAGAGCAGATGGCTTTCTAGGAAATGAACAGTGAAATGCAGGACACATAGAGTTAAGAATTGAAAGATTTGCCAGGGTCAAGTGAAGATTGCTCATTTAGCAGGCAGAATCTTGAGCAAGTATTAGCAATAGTTAGGGAAAACTTGAAGATTAAGTACATAGGAGGAAAATGTGGGTGATTCCATGACAAAACTGGATGGGATGTGACAAGGGCGCAAGTAGAGGTCTGAGCCTTAGATAGGAGGACTATTTTATATTTGAAGAAAATATCAAAAGGGGAAAGGAAGGGTGAATATGTAGCATGGTCTTAAAATATGGAATAGTGAGACTGAGGGAGCTCATGATGAATGGCTGCAATTTTCTCAGTAAAGCAGGTTAAGTTTTTGAGTGAGCAGAGAGTGGCATCTGAGGACAAAGCAAAAGAGTTAAAACCAACATGACAGAGAGTAGTTGAGGAGAGACAAAAAGGATTGTTGATCAGCAATAAGAGACAAAATGATTACATAGCAAGTATTTATGATTAACACATTTTTGGTGATAATGTTCCTCTAGAATTTAGTGATTTGAAAGGAGTAGAAAAGCAGCATGGTCAGGGTGATCCAATATTAAGTCCTGACAGAATGTAAAAAATGGATAGAAAAAGAGGCAAGAACAGATTACTGTGTTTTGAATTAGTTGAGATTTTGAAGGTAAGGAAGCCAGGTCAAGAAATATTAATTTACAATTAACATCTAAATTTCAATGTCAAAATATCTCATTTAAAATTGATTATTTTAAATCATAATGTTAATAAAATGTCTTGGGGAAAAAGGCATGGATCTATTCTTTTTTTATTTTTTATTTTTATATATATTATTTATATAAATATGTAAATATGTAAATATAAAACAATTACTATTTATATAAGTATAATATAATATAATTAATGTAAATAAAATACTATAAAATGTATTATATTCATAATTTAATAATAATATGGAAGTGATATTTCTCCATTATTTCCTTTAATCATATGCTTTGATATTCTAGATATTTTTTTCCAAATGGACTTTGCTATTATGTTATCATGTTGTGTCAATATGATTGATATTAAAACTCATGAGTTACTGGAAAAGAGAAAGACTTGCACAAAAAGAATCAAAAATGTTCTTCAACTCAAATGGGAAATAAAGTATATTACTGTATTCTGCCAAATATTTAAATTTCACTTAGCAGTGAAAAAATAAAACAATGAAATTGTTCATTACTGTTGAAGCAGTTCTTTAAAGCTCAGTGCCTTCCGTATGAGAATCTGGATTTAAATATAGTCATCCTTCTTGGGTAAATCACTTTTCCTCTGGGGTCCTGAATTTCTTTAACTGAGAAATGGGGATAACAGTATTTATAGATCTAGTTCACAAAGCTATGGTTGTAAAAGTCCTTTTGGAAATTTTAAAACACAAAATATCTGTGAGATATTCTAAAAATGAAATAATTTAAAAATTATAAAAAATATAAATTTTACAATGAAAAAATCTAATTATGCTTAAGAACTTTAGGAAATAGGGCATAGATCTATGATTTCACTGGTTGGTATATTGAACTCCCAAATGAGGAAACTCTCCTTATCAATGCACATCATCACTTTCTCTGTAACTTAAAGACATGTTAGAGAACTGAGAGGTTAATTTCCTTGACTGAAGAAACATAACCTGTATATGTAAGGGATAGACCTGGAATTTGGGTCTTCTTGGCTCCAAGGCCACATTGTTTTTCATCACGTTAGTGAATAATGCTACCCTGTCTAAATGGTAAATAAAATGTCTTGCCAGGGACAAAAGAGACAACATCACACATTCTGTGTAGGAGATATGAGAAATACTGTAGGAGATGCTACAGTGAGTGTGGATTGCAATATAAGAAAATAGAAATTAAGAGTCATCTGAGTGGGTTTGTCACTTTGGTGTGATGTTCGTTGCCCTTATCCTTTCTAAGGCTTCTTTTGAATTTTGACTCACTCCTGCACTTACCAAGCTGCAATCCTAAATCAATCCCACGCTATTTCATTATGAAGCTATCCTCCAAACTTCTATAACCCACCTGAGTATTTCGGTTCTGCAGACATTTTTGCCTGCCTGATAGAAGCCAATAAAAAAACCATAACATTCTTATGTTTTTATAGTGAGCAGGCAGGTGGAAATGGTGGTTGTTTTCTGAAGAATAAAATAAAAGTAACAATATCATCAAGCAAAGTTGACTTCCAAGGCTATGCAGGAATTCTAATACACCAGTGACAAATCTCAGAAGGTCTTAGAGGTCAGTGTGCTGCTCACTCAAATCCATAGCAATATCAGAGGACAGAAGACTGAAAGCATTCCAGTCGGCAAATACTCCACTCAACTTTCAGTTTCCTGCTGCCGAGAAAAAGCCCAGCTGAGATTTTATTTCCCCCCCTTTTGGTGTCATACAATTTGTTGTTACTGCATTAACTAAAATAGGCCACTAAAGAAATGGCCAGTTTAGAATTGCACACACAGAAATATAAACGTCCCTAGATTCCTGTTGAGATCTCTGCAGAAATAAGAGTATGCATCCAAATAGCCAAGACTCAGTAACCGTCAATGGCTGAGCTGATATGAGTGTGTCCCAGGGAAGGTTGGCACTGTATCAAATCAACTCATAGAACTGAGAAGATGGGGGAGGAATAAAACCTCTGTTTCTCAAAGCTCTATTACAATGATCTGCATTCCCCATCAGTGGCAAAAGCATGCTCTTTATCCAAACACCAACAATCTTTTAGTGGGTTCATTTTTGGTGTATTTTTCTCTGATAATGATACCAAAAAAATCAAAAAGTTAAAATGAGGCCAGATTGGTTTCATGTTTGTTTAGTTTTTTTTTACCCAAGTATTCAAAATAAATATCCCTTAGGAAATAGTTTTGGCAAGTAAATAAATAGCTTTGCTAATTTTCCCCCTCCTAATATGGATGTAATTATGGGCAATACAGTATATTCTCATTACCATCTTTCTGACAAATCTGTTACTAGTCATTATATAGCAAGCATTTGCAGTTGACTTTGCCTTCCTGTCTGAATTTTAGCAGATTCTCCATCATATGCTATAAAAAAGAGTGAACACTCTAGACTGGCTCTATTCTCACAAGTACTAATTCAAATTTCCAAACTTGCTACTCTGTTCAATTCATGGACTTATGGGGGATTAAATTAGGTTAGCAATATATTAAGTATGTGTTTATTAATATGTAATATATGTATACCTGTATATGTGCACTTATATGGCATGTTATTGTATTTTGACATAGACAGTAACATATGTGTGTTTTATGTATGTGTATGTGTATAAGCTTATTTGGTCAATGTATCATTTCAGTAATTTTTGACTCCTCATGTCCCCATTTGGAGTTTTCTTGGCAAAGACACTGAAGTAGTTTGCCATTTCCTCTCCAGCTCATTTTAAAAATGAAGAAACTGAGGCAATTTCTTATGAGACTTGTTCAGGGTCACTTAGCTAGTATGTGTTTGAGACTGGATTGGAACTCAAATCTTTGTGACTTGAGCTCTATTCACTAGCCATCTAACTGCCTTTGCATATAAGTAAATACCAGATTCTAACAAAGCAAAGGAAGATATAGAAGAAGGTACTAACATTAGGGGAATGAGGAAAGTCCTCCTGCATTAGGTAGTGATCAAGGACCTTATTCTAGAAGGAAATGAGAAATTCTAAGTAGAGATGGGGAAAAAATGGAATTCTAGATTTAGGGGTCATCCAGTACAATTGCAAGGATACGGGAGATGAAATATTGTATGGGAGGACCAGCAAGTAGCCAATCTTAGGAAAAGAGTAAGGATGTCAATAGGGCCAATTTTGATCATATGAGGATTCAAATCTTGAGTGAGAGCAAGGGGTTTACCACTAGCAAGGAGAAGGGTCATCTCCTCACCTGAAACACAGGTGATAGGTATGATATCTGAGGAATATGATTAAAGATAGAGGAAGAGAGAACTCCTACTGAACAGCCCCAATTTTATTAATAAAGTATATGTAAATACATAAATATATATACATATATATAAATATATACAATTTATGTTGGATTTATCGAGCTATGATCAATGATCATCAAAGAGGACAAAAGATAGCATAAAATTAAACAAGACATCAAACTGATGAAAGCAGGAAATCAGAGCCATTTCAGGGGCGATTTCCTGTGCAGATTTAAGGAGGAGGGATTTTAGATCAGAGTGAACAGAAAGAACATAAATAATTAGGAGTCATAAAGCATGGAGGATGATGAAGTGATAAATTTTATTTTAATATTCATTTTATATGTTAATTAGATATAACTATAGTTTAATATTTTAAATATGAAATAAATTTCAGAATAACATAGAAGTGGAGCACTTGTGGATGATGTTCAGTTTGGAATATTGCCATCCCTGTGTCTACCTGACAGTTGAGGAATAGGTCATGCAAATTGAGTAGAAGTAGAAATGTAAAAAGTAGGATATTTAGGAAGGAACATGGGCACAGATAAATAGATATGTACATATATGTATATGTGTGTTGATAATAGTAATAGTTGATAATAGTAAGGCAAGAATTGGGTTAGAAAACAAGGTTGTGAGTCAGGAACTAATCCCATTGAGGAAGGAAAAAGAATGTTCTAGGCATCTGGAAATAACATCCACCAGGAATTGTATTGGATGATAAATTTAGCTAGTATGAACTTCTCAGAGTAAAAGGTCACTGAATAATCATGATAGGAAAAAAAAATAGAGTCTGGAAATGGCAATGGGCAGGAGAGAACATTACAACTATTCCATTATGATCAATGAAGCTAGAGAATAAAAGTTTAGTGGTTGATAAGGTGGTTAGAGATCCAGTGTTGTGAGGAAGAAACCAGTACTCAGTGTTTCCTAGAAAACAAAATGAGCAATATAAGAAGTTTAAGATGTAGGGAGATTTGGTAATTGTGGGGCAGACATTTCATAATGGAAAGGATGACCAATTCAGAGTGGAACATGGGAATAGAAGTTGAAGTGGATAGGAATGCAGTAAAGATGACAAATTGAGGAGGGATATGTATATATATATATATATATATATATATATATATATATTTTAAAACAGCTAAGTGTTTAGTCTGACTAGGGGTGGGAAAAGTTTAAGGGAATAGGAATATACCTTATTATTTGGTGGGAAATAATTCTGAGCAGAATATCGGTGAATAGGGAGAGGAAAAGAGTTAATTAGAAAGTTTACATTCATCCCTACAGATCTTGATATCATTGCAAACTCTTTCCCCAAGTACCA
>NC_058132.1:393787144-393835214 GCF_016433145.1 Gracilinanus agilis | reverse complement strand
ATATATATGTATATATATATATATATAATATATATATTTTAAAACAGCTAAGTGTTTAGTCTGACTAGGGGTGGGAAAAGTTTAAGGGAATAGGAATATACCTTATTATTTGGTGGGAAATAATTCTGAGCAGAATATCGGTGAATAGGGAGAGGAAAAGAGTTAATTAGAAAGTTTACATTCATCCCTACAGATCTTGATATCATTGCAAACTCTTTCCCCAAGTACCAACCTCATGACAGACATAATCAAGGGGAAGTATGTCCTAGGAATTTTGAAGCCTGGTCGAGTCAGGGGATGATGTGCCCTGGCACTTCCTGGAGATAATCAAGAGCAAGGTTTAGAAATCTAGCTGGAAGACAGGAACTGATATTCCAGGATCTGGGGTATTGTGGTGCTAGGATGCCTCCTGAATAGAAGATAGAATATCACAGCATAGCATAACATAAAAGAGTAACATAGCATGACATAGCAAAACATAATAGCATAACATGGTGCAATGATTCATTCTGACAACATAAAATTATAGTACAATATAATGCATTCTATATTTTAATTGGCATAAAATATCACAATATAACAAAAATAACGGAAAATCAGATAGATCACATCACAGTTTCCCGCAAGTGGAGAAGAAGTCTTCTAGATGTTAGAGCAAGACATGGTGCAGATGTGGCCTCGGACCACCAACTCCTGGTGGCAACTTTTAGAACCAAGTTGAAATCATTCAACGACGTTTCAGGCAGACTACAGCATAAGTTCCTGCTAACCTTCATCTTTTAAGATGATTATTTCAGGAATTTAAGTTATATGTGATGAAGTGATAGATTATCTGTTTGAATGGAAAGGAGGAAAGAAGTTCAGAATTTTACTAATGTGATTTTGAAAAGTGCTTGGCATTAAATTTACATGTATGAAATGATATCATCTGTCTGCAAGAAGTGATTTAATGAATTTATTGGAGAAAAAAAATATTATTAAAAGGACTAAAGTATGGCTTTTTGTGAAGTATGAGTTTAAATTGTCTCCAGTTCTGGACTCCTCTGAGCTTTTAAACTCAGAGTCTAAGTTTCAGTGATAAACAGGAGAGAAAGTAAAAAGCAAAAAAAAATTGTATATACTATGTAAGAATTAAAATTTAGTTATTAGCTATATATTAAAATTATGTGGCCGCCAGGAATCAACAATTCAGGTTGATTCCGTAATTAAATCAGACCCAAGTCAGCATCGGGTTGAGGAGTTTATTTACAATCAGGAAGGTAAGTAGGGATAAAGAGAAGAGGGAGGTTAGAAGTCTAAATAAATGAAGCTGTAAGCCGCAAGGCCCAACAGCCGGATAGGCAGAGTTTAGAATTGGCCCAGCTAGGCCAAGGAAGCCAGCCTAACTTACCCACGTGACAATACAGAGCATAAGCTGACTGTGGTCTCAGGAGATGCTTCTTCCTCTAGTTCCAGACGACAACTGCCCCCACAGGAAGTTCACTAACTTACTTAAAGAGATCATGTCTTTCATCACTTCCTGTGGTCCACCTCTAGTTCAATGGACAAATGGCAGTTCCTACATTGATTTGGACTGCCCAAAGGGCAGTCCCTTATTCTTGATTTGCTACTTATTGTCACGTGTGGGTAACTCGTCTCCCCTCCCCACTAAGGGAGGTGGGAGTGACATCATTAGCACGCCTGGGTTGAGTAGATTTTTGACTATTAATGGGATAGAGCTAATTTCTATTTACACAACTATAATCTACAGACTTTTCTTAGAAAGCTACCTGAATAGCACATGGGCTTTCCCTGAGGCATTCTACTGTTTAGAAGTCATCTGTATGGATGTTGAATGTTATAGTGCAAGCATGGTATGTAAGGTGACATAAAGGATAGAAAACAGGCTTTGGAGTCAGGGAGAGACTGGTTTTACCTAACTGGCATTTACTAACTCTGTAACCATGGACAAACCATTGGACATATCATTGTCCCAGGAAACATTATAATCATTTACTTCAGCAGAGTTGCAGATCTGCTTCAATGGAGGTAGTTTCCATGCTTGAGCCTTGCTTAAGAGATAAACATTTAAATTCAAAAGAAAAGGAAATAATCAAAATATAAATAAATTTAAATCCGTTTGGAATTTTTAAGAGAGGAGAATTTAGAGGAATTGCTCTAACTGATAACTGACAATGGTTAATAATAGTCTTTTATTATATTCTTTATATAATACCCAGATAATGTAAAAAAGGGACTTAAAATTTTATATATAATTAGAAATACAAATATTGATGGGAATTATACACTGACATGCAATCTGACTGGTTTACTGACACATTATCTCACACTTACCCTCCTAATGTAATCAGTAAATTCTGCCAATTTTCTCTAAATGACTTTTCTGTCAGGGTTCTGTGATAGTTAATTTTAGAAAGGTCCAACACTGGAAGTCTGTTCACCATATTAAAAATAATTTGCTACACTCACTGAAATTATCCACCTTTAGGCACAGATTTGTGATTTTTGTCAGTGCAGGACATTGTTACACAGAAACCAAACATTAACGAAGGTAACAATTAAGTATGTGATACTAAAGCATAAGGAATGAAAAGCTTGCTTTGGAATTCAGAACACCTACATTTATTCACACTGGGATGTACTGGTTGTGTAACTGGCCAAGTTGCATTAATTCCCATTTCTCATTTGAAGCCCTTTCAAAGTTTAATTTGCAAAGATGAAGCTTTCCTGCCCTGGTAATAGGAATTCCTTATTTGATGTTCTCTATACCAGTGAAATCAAAAGTTGTGACAAATAACAAACCCCATCACAATAATGTTAATACTGCAGAACTAGACAAATATGAAAACACACTAAAATTCAAATATTCTATGCTTGTCAACTGTTATGTTTATAATAACAGAGATGTTGGGAAGCTGATGGGTTAGCCTGAACTACAAACCTGCAGGACTCTCTCCTCCCACACACACAGGCTTGAGTGAGTAGGGAGGGGTAGGTAGTCCTTGCTCTCAACCCCTTCCACCAAGCAGTTGGAAAACAGTTAGAAAATGTAGGCAGGGCAATGTCTTCTGGCAAGGCTCAGCAAAGGCAAATCTCTAATGGAGCTCACTTTCTCAACTTATATTCCCCACAGGTTTGATTGAGGGACAAAGGAGAAGCTTGTTATCTTGTTATCTAGAACAGAGGAGGATCTGACTTCTTTAGCTGGCAACTGAAAGGAACCAAGTTTTATGGTAGCTGTGAATATACCCAAAATAATTGTCAGGCACAACTACTAAAAGATGAAGTTTTATATTAATAAAAGAAGGAAGGGATAGGCAGGGAGGGGGTATCTAGGATTTGGATAAGATCTGAGAAGCCCTGAACTGTTAGGTAGAAACTGCCCCTCCTCACAGGAGGGAGTGGCAGACTATATATCTAGCTGGCCCTCAAAGCTTATAATAATCACTTCTAATATCTAAAATAACTAGATGATAACAAAATACTGTTGCAATAAAGGTCTAATTCCACTAGACAGGTAAATTCCTGAGTAGAAACCAAAATGGCTTTTGCCACTATGGCCACCAAGGCAATCCCAAACTTGGACCCAGTGAGCAAAGTGACCTGCTCACTTCAAGTCCCAGGAACCAACTGTTTAACTGCTTTCAAACTGTTCCCTTACCCAGAGTTCTCCAGGGGGGTCCCCTGGAATTCTGGGTGAAGCTTGACCCTGTATCTTGCAGGAATTCCACCCTGCCATTTTCCATGTTACCCAACGTAAAAGCATACCCTTCCTCTTCTTAGTTCCAGTGAGCCAAATTGCTGAAAGCAGTTATGAGAAAGATACTTTGTAAGATCAAGAGCACTGTGGGTTTTGTCCTCTTGTTTGCCACATGCAATACCTTGGTGGATGCACAAATTTAGATGAGTTTGCTAGGAAACAGAAAATACAGATTATATCCAGTCATGCCCATTTTTATTAACTAAAATACTGCTTCCAATTATCTTTCCCTCTTTTCCTTTATAACCCAACCACACTAGAAAAAGCATGAGATCTCAGATTGTGATTTAAGAATGAAAGGTCTAAATCTACTTGAGAATATATCGAGTCTAATTCCATCATGTTATAGATGAGGAAATCAAGGATCAAAATGCCAAATTTGAACTAATATCCTTTAACTTCAAATACATCATTTTTTCTACTACATCATGTTACCTCCAATTTTCCCTAGAATAAAATTGTCAATGACTTTAAATTCTTTGTTTCTTTTTTTGTTGTTTCTTTTTGTTATTTCTTTTTGTTGTTGTTCCTATTTTGAAAAGGAAGTTAGCAAAGGTAAGTCTAATTCCCACTACGGGGTATGGCTCCAACCTTGTTAACCATTCTTTCTTTATGTATTATTGGTTATTTCCCTCTTGCATTGCACACTGCTCGATCCCTTCTAACTCCAATGTTTTTCTGATTAATTTTTAACACAACTGTCAATTTAATCTTGCTAACTTTAGATATTTGAAAGATGGAGAGAAGGGGGAGTGTGAGACTGGAGTCAAGGAAATTAGTTAAGTGGCTGCATATTTTTCCCCCATAGGAAGGTTCTGTCTTTCAGGAAGAAAGATTTTCAAGACTCCAAAAATTTGCTACTGACTGGGAAGATGGAAGTGTAAACTAAGAGTCAATGTCTGGCCAGGTTGTCATTCTTAAATGCTGTTAGGAAGGAGGTAAAAGGGGGTATACCCCAAATGGAACTAAGTAAGCCTGCTTAATAAATCTAGCCTTATGATCATACTGAAGATTAATATTAAGTGAAAGAGATGAAATATTGATATCATGTCTATCAAGGATCAGATGAATAATGAATGATCCATTAATCAAATAGGATCCAGAATTTTTATAAGGAAGCAAAATACATGTCCTGTCAAATTCTATTATCAGAACTGAGCTCTCTTTTTCCTCTCAAGGAATTCTGGGAACCAATTGCTTCCCATGATCCATTGAACTATTCCATCTGACAAAGATCATGCTTTAAAATTATTTTCTTTTATTTCCTACAGTGAATATATTTATCTGAGAAGAGAAAGCACTCAGTAAATACCTTCTGACTTGAATTCTGATAACTTTTACTATTGAATTTCTTGAAGTTGTCTAAAAATTACAAACGTCTTGAAATTTTAAAAAATCTGCCTTGCTTTCTTCTTAATTTTCTTTCACCTAAACTTAGCTATGTTCTCATTATAATTTTAATAGTTTTTTTGGGTGGTGTCCAAAGATCTATCAAATCCTGTGATAGATTCCTTCTTGTCAACTTTCCTTTAGGGCAAAAAAAGGTAACCTGGTTTAATATACTTAATTTTATTTAATTCATTAGATACTACTTTTTAAGGAGCACAGGTATCTAAAATGTTGGGCAACAATGCAGTTCAAAGACATTTTCAGTAAGGTTCAATCTATCATCCTCTGTTTTTGAAATCATGATGGAGAGGATATTGAAGATATAATTTTTAAATAAAAATGTATTCACATTACATTGAATCATATTATTTAAACACATTGAAGATTTCAAAAACATTTCATAGCTCATTTTGTTTGTTTTTTTTTCACAAGGAATAGACCTTATTAAAAATTACATCATAATAAATTAATGTTGGTATTCTTTGGAGTTTAATATCAGGTAATTTGAACTGTTTCTATTACAAGTTTAAAAAATAAAAATACTTCATAATATTTTAACTCCATTTAGTTTAAAGAATTATGATGTGCCTACTCTGTCCAAAACACTATGCTACAAGTCACTGGAGACATTAAAATCTTGGACTCAAAGAGCTTGCATTTTAGTGTAGAAAATAAGGAGCAATATTATCCAATGCTCAAAAAATGGTCAAAGTGAATAAGGATTAAAAATAGTCTATTTGATTTCACAATTAAGAAGTCTAGAATTCTACTTATTTACCTAAATGTTAAGTTTAATATTCCTTCAATGGAGTCTTCTTAAAGTTTTAACTTTATATGTTATTTATCTTTCAGACTTGGATTTGGAGTTGGGATATCTGGGTTCAAATTCTGCTTGTAACATCCAGTCTGTAATATTATCCTTGTTATTTAACCACTATGAACATCTGTTTCTGTCAGTCTATAATCATATATTAAAGACTTACTATGTCCCAGGGACTGTTTTAAGAGGGAAAATATAAGAAAGGTAAAAACACTATTCCTACCCACAAAAAGCTCATATTACAATCTAAAATAATATGTAAATATTATGCAAACTATATAATAATAATAATAGCAGGCAGCATTTATATTTCACATACAATGTGACAAGTATTGTGCTAATAGCTGTACAAAAGTCCTTTTTATATTCACAAAAACCCTGTAAGTCCTTTTATTATCCCCATTTTATAATATAGTAAACTGAAACAGATTGAAGTTAAATGATGTGCCCATGGTCACAGAGATAGTGAAAGTCTGAGGCATGATAAACTTGAGAGTTGAGCTCTGAGGTACCACCTCATACCTATGAGACTAGCTAATATTACAGAAAAAGGAAAATGATAAATGTTGGAGGGGATGTGGGAAAACTGCGATACTAATAGATTGTTGGTATAGCTATGAGTTGATATAACCATTCTGGAGAGCAATTTGTAATCATGACCAAATGGTCATAAAACTGTTCATACTCTTTGATCCGGCAATAAAATTATCAGGTCGATATCCTAAAGAGATAAAAAAAATAGGGAAAAAGGACCTACTTGTACAGCAATATTTCTAGCAGCTTTTTGTGATGAGAACTAGAAACTTCAGGGATGTCTATCAATTAAAGAATGAATGAACAAGTTGTGTTATATGAATCTAATGGATTACTATTGAGACATAAATGACAAACACAATAATCACAAATCTGAAAAGACTTATGAAGTGATGTAAAGTGAAGTGAACAGAACCAGAAGAACTTTGTATGTAGTAACAACAATAAAGTATAATGATTGACTGTGAATGGCAACTATAATCAGGCAAGGATCCAGGACAATTCAAAGGGATTAATGATGAAAAAGGCTATCCACTGCTATTGCTGGAGAAGTCTGAATTCAGGTAAGCACGCCATTCTTCACTCTATCTCCTCCATAAATTATGAAGATAGTCAGAGAAACAAAGAGGTGGAAGTACAGGTGCCTAATATTCTAGATATTGGGTATAACCAGTTTAAAGGCACTGAGTCATGATGGGGAATGTCAAGTTTGAGAAACAGTAAGAAGACTAATGAAGGTGGATGATTGATCAAGTGAAGAGAAAAATATAAATCATGAAGAGCTTTAAGTGCTGAACAAAAGAGTTTGTATTTGACTCTGATGTAACTAGTATTATCTGGGGTTTATTGGAAGATGTGACAAGGTCACACATATACTTTAGAAGGAAAAAAATAGCTGAGCAGCAAAATTGAAAATGGCTTTGAGTGGGGATAGATTTAAACAAGAAGATCAAGCAAAAAGCTCTTTCTATAGTCCATTAGTGAGAAAAGGAAATTTAGAGTGATAGATATACAAGTGGAGAAAAGGGGCCTTTTAGGAGAAATGTAAGCAGGAAGGGCAAAACTGATCCATCAATTGGATATGTGGAGTAAGTATGAAGAGTCCTGTGTGACACTAATAGTAAGAATCTGAATGACTGAATAGTAGAGATGCCTTTGATATTAATGAAGAAGTATTAAAGATAAAAGTTTATAAGAGAAAAAAATGAGTTCTGTTTTGGAAATGTTGGATTTGGCATATATATTGGACATATAGTTTGAATTGTCTAGAAAGAAGTTGAAAACAAGACTGGAGCTTAATAAGGATTAGAGCTAGCTACTGAGAACCATCTACATTGACACGATAAGTAATTAATATCCACTAATGATATCACCAAGTGAAAAAATCTAGAGGAAGTGAAGGGGAGCAGGACAGAGCTTGGGGCCAATATTGTTGTGTGGCTTTAGTGAGACAACTTTCTTGAAGAGTCTTCTCTGAGGTCTCCCATTTATTATAACCTCCCCTCTGTGAGATTAAATTTTATCTTCTCTGGATTTATCTGTATGCATTAATTTGCATTTGCACCTTGAACACCTAGTGCAGAAATCTCTTGCTACCAAACTCCTTGCACTATCCAATAATTCAATATCTCAAATTGATGAGATTTTATCAGTTCAAATGAGATTAAAGAAGAAACCTTGGGGTGGAACTAAGATGGTAGAATAAAGTGAGCAGTCTAGCAGAATTCCCCTAACATTTCCCTCTAAAAAATAAATAGAATTTGAGGGCACCACAGTCAACAAAAGTTTATAGTGAATACAGAATATTTGTCATTACTTTTAATTATCCTCAACCTCACCTCTCCAATTCAAATGAAAATAATGACTTAATGGATTATTGCTAACAAATTAAAGTGAATAGATTCTGAAAAAATGAAGCTAAAAGGGAAAATATAACATGCTTACTTATTTGAGATAGACAGTATATGTATTTGTGTTGCCAGTGGGGGGGGGTCTAACTTAGTGCCCAGTCAAATACAGATCTATGCAAATCTCAACAGCCCCAAGGGATATATATCATCTAATAACCAGTTAATTATGACATCCCTCAATAATCAAGTTATTATGACCTCCTTGTTCAGAGGAATTAATATTGTATTTTTAACAAGTTCTATAAAATGGCTAAAATGAGAAAAAGTTTGGGGGCTTCTTGTTATGTGGCAAAGCCACTTAGGTAGGATAACAACTTTTGTTTGTTCAGTTGTTTTTTGTTGTTTTTTTAATTAATTTTTTATTTTTAGAAAAATTTTCCATGGTTACATAATTCATATTTTTACTTTACCCTTCACTCCCTCAAAGTCTCCCCCCCTTCCCATTGCTAACTCACATTTCCACTGGTTTTAACAGGTGTGGTCAGTCAAGACTTATTTACATATTATTGATAGTTACATTGGTGTGGTCTTTTCGGATCTACATCCCCAATCATGTTCTCATCAACCCAAGTGTTCAAGCAGTTGTTTTTCTTCTGTGTTTCCTCTCCTTAGTTCTTCCTCTGAATGTGGGCAGCTTTCTTTTCCATAAATCCCTCAGAATTGTCTTGAAATATTTTCTAAAATGAGACAACTTTGGAGGTTTTAGGAGATGCCTTTGACACTGAGTGGGAAGTACTATTTGGCAGCAATATCAGTTTGGGACTTCAAGGCAATGGCAGTGGCTACCCCAGCAACAGTAGCACCAGGACCCCCAAGAGATGGCAAAGGGATTGAACATCAAATTAGAAGATTAGAGGAGATCCCTCTGTGAGCATATGGTATAGGATTAAACACAATATGGTAACTTCATGGCCCTTTACCCAGTGCCCAAACATAGTTCCAAGCAAAGACAAGTTCTTATAGTAATAAGGAGTAGAGGACCTAGTACCTAGTTTCAGGTGCTAGTTACAGTACCAAAAAGTGTAAGAACCCTAATCCCTGGTCCCAGGTCCAGAGTGGAGAGATATGAAGGATTATACTCAGTTTTGCTGGGTAGGTAATTCTAGGTTACAATCCTAGTCACTTTGCCCTATGAAATATTATATGCCAATTCTTCCATTCCTTTAAAGTAGAAGCTACAAAATCTTGTGTTGTCCTGATTCTGTCTCCTCAATATTAAATTGTTCATGGCTGCATTAAATATTTTCTCCTTGACCTAAGAGCTGTGGAATTTGAGTATAATATTGCTTGGGGTGGAGAAGTGTTCTTTTTATGATTTTTCTCAGGAAATGATGAGTTGATTATTTCAATTTCTGCTTTTTCCTCTGGTTCTGGGATATTAGAGCAGTTTTCTTTTATAATGTTTTGAAATATGATATCTAAGTTTTTTATTTTTTGTCATGAATCCAATAATTCTTAATTATCTCCTCAAATTGTTTTCTAAGTTAATTATTTTTCCAATGAGATATTTTACATTTTCTTCTATTTTTTGACTTTTTGTTGTTTTTCAATGTCTCAATGAGTCATCAGCTTCCACTTGCCCAATTCTAATTATTAAGGAATCATATTTTTCAAAGACCTTTTATATCTCTTCTTCTATTTGGTCAATTATACTTAAAAAACTACTTTCTTTAGTGAATGTTTGTACCTCTTTTTCCATTTGCCTAATTCTGCTTTTTAAGATCATTTCTTCAGCAGATTTTTGCCTCTTTTCCATTTTGCCTATTCTATTTTTCAAAGTGTTATTTTCTTCAGCATTTTTGTGCCTCCTTTACTAAGTTGCTGACTCTCACATTTTTCTTTTATTGCTCTCATTTCCCCCAATTTTTCCCCTGCCTCTTATTTGATTTTAAAAATCCTTTTGGGTGAGACTCCCTAAAGAATTGTTTTTCACGTTTTTGACAAATTCACATTTTTTAACCTTTGCATAAAGCCTGTTTTGATTATATTGTGTTCTTTTGAGGCTGTGTCTTTATCTTCCCTATTTCCTTAGTGACCTTTATTCATTTTTCCAGACAATTATTTGACTTTTACCTTTATGTTTAAATTAGGTATTGCTCCTGGGATATAGGGAATACTGTCCCAAGCTGCAAGCTTTTCCTCAGATGTTTTCAGAACTACTTCTGGAGGTCTATAGGTTTTTACTTTTTTCAAGGTGGTACAATCTAACGAGAAATGTCATTACTACTGCTCTCTTGCCCTATGTTTTCTTCTATGAACAACACTCTTCTCTGTCTTTGGACTATAATGAAGGGCCCTGCATTTCTAAGGCCACAAGTTCTATTGAACTAGTTCCCCTATTCATCCTGGGGCTGTGATCTAAAACTGTGTACAGGTAATACAATAGAGTCTTGCACCAAGTGCCAGCAAATGATCCCCTGTAATCTCCACTTGGTCTAGTTGTCTGACCTCCTTACCATATGTGAGCTAAGATCTTGTGAAGCTGCTATCACTGATGATTAGCTGCCACCAAGACCAGCTGCTAGTGGTTGGGTCTCCACTGGCCTCCATATATGACCACCAAACCCACTCAAACATATCTTTCCTGTTCACTTCTCAAGTTGTCCTTAGCATGAAAATCATTTGACCATGAATTTTTTAAAGTACTGCTGCTTTAAAATTTGATTTGAGGTATTATTTTCAATTGTTTTTTTTTTGGAGGGGAATTGGGGAGAATTCAGGTGAATCCCTGTCTTTACTCTACCATGTTTGCTCCACCTCTTTTTTTAATTTAAAAAAATGCAGAATTCCTTTGCACAATATACCTAATACTCGAATTCTAAAGATTAATAATGAAACATGCTTCTTTTTTCTCAAAACAAAGTGGTGCACAATGTATTTGAAATGATGAATATCCTGCCTATTAAAGCTCAATATGAGGGTTTGCCTTTCCCAAGAGCACTTCTTTGTTATAAGGAAGAATTTTATTAGGACAGGTATTATTGGGAAGTCAGCAATGTAAAAACAACAACACAAAACAATGACATGTAAGCTTCCAAAAAATATGCAGACATTAACATATACTTTGCCTCTGTTCCATAAGAACTTTGATACTTTTTCATCCAGCTGAATCCTCCCAAATGTGTTGTGTCTTTTCTATTAGAGGGAAGTCTTAGTAGAGTTCCTGCCACATAGTGAGGTCTAAATGCCTGCCTGCTAATTGTTGACTAATATCGCCCCTAAGTGATTTTGAAAAACAAAGCAAGAAATGAAACTGGATTATGTTCATTACGCAATAGATAGAAGTCATAATGACTATTAAAATAAGAAAAATTCAATTTAATTATTAATTTAAAATGATAATCATGTTTATTATATCAATCCAAGATTAAAACAATATATTTTATCTACCTACTCTTTGGGAAATAATCTATTTTACCTGCCAATTTATTGCTTTCTTCCTAAGTCTCATTGCCAGTGACTAGTCTTCATTGCCAAATAGAGTAAATAATTTCTTATCCATGGCTGTTTCTGAAACTGCTATGACAGCCTGCTATGCTTATGCATTATTCTAGATACCATTCCTTTTGTAATTAAAAAAAGTTTATTTTTACTTCTTGAAGTTCCATGACATTCAGGACAATCTTAGATAGATATTTAAAATACCTATTTTTGGAAGATACTATCACTAACATTAAACTGTTCAAAATGCTTTCAAATAATAAACTTTTGTATGTCAATATCTATTAGTAATGTTTCACAGCTGTTCTGCAAACTGCAAACTACACATCGCATGATGACTAAATCTGTTGCTGAATACAAGTACCAACGAGCCAATATTGTTAGTTTCCATCTGGACCATTTCTGAATTGATAAATTATATTCACCAGAGGAAATTCCTTTAAGGAGGTAAATGTCACATCTCCACTCTGAAACTCTATAACTTAGCAACACCTAAAGACTGTCTTAATTTCTTATCAAATACAGAAACAAGGATTTTAAATGGGATTGATTGTCTGGAGATTGTCTAAGATCATGAAGGCTATATGAATACATGGAGGGGGGGGAACTTCATGAATCCTTAGCTTCTACACATAGGAATAATCACACATTGTCCATCACCAACAATAGTCCTAATTCCATGATGGTGAATCTTAAAATTCCTTTATCAATGATAAGCTGCTATAATTTCACATACCTTTTATATTGCTACTTATCTTAAATCCTCTTTATATGATTTTAAATCATCACCCCATTTCTTTCTCAGAATGTAACCCCATTCTGAATTCAATCACTTCCCTTCACAAACTGTTTTATAGTTAACTAGTTATTGTCTTCTACTTTTCACTAATATTCAAGAAACACTGCTGGCCTCAAAGGGATGGTGCATTTCAAAAATTCTTCTCTGATCTTGACCCAGACATGGTCTAATTGGGTTATATTTTTTGGGAACCTAATCTCTAATGAGAAGGGATTCTCTTTTTCTCAATATCTTCTTGTTAGCTTTTCTTCTTTATCAATTCAATGACATATAATAAAACATTGATTTTATATATATATATATATATATATATATATAATTTCTCAGTCTCCCTAAATTATGGGACCAAAAAGGTGTCAAATATAATTAAATAAATCAGGTATGGAATAGGCATTTATTAGCCAGCTAAATGACTCAATAGATGGCATACTGGCTTGGAAGGTCTGAGTTCAAATCTGGATCATACCCTTACTATTGGTTGTGGAACCCTGGACAAGTCACTTAATAAAAAAAAATGATTGTAAAGAGTATAGAGTGTCTTTATTTATAAGGACTATCACTAGAGCAGAGCCAAGATGGTGGCTTAGTAGCAGCAAAAGCTGAAATTGCTCTGAATATCCTTCCAAGCCAATCTTCAGAAGGTACCTCAATATGACAGGATTGAAAACAGGACAGAGTGAAGGGGTTCTCCCACTGAACACAACTTGTGGGGTAGGCAGAGATTATTTTCAGGGGATTGGGGGAAATGGAAGCAAAGATGCAAAGAGGTGAGTGGTGGTCAACTGCTCCCTCACCTATTGTACCAGCTTCCACTCCAGGATTAGGGCTAAATTTGAGGTCCCAGAACACAGGCTACACTAATAAAAGAGAGCCTCAGAACAGCCCCTTAAAGCTCCAGACCTTGGAATCAGGCATCAGTGAGGTACAGGAGTTCATAACACTGAGTCCTTTCAAACCTGGGTTGCTGCAGTGAAGACATAGCCCCAGGGCAAAACAGTAGACAGTGTTGATGTTAGAAAGCCAACAGCAAAGGAAACAGAATCAGGTATCAGCTTTCAGAATTCCCAGTCACAGGCAAATGAAGGCTGGGAAAATGAGCAAATAGCAAAAACCAAAAACAACAAACACTTAAAACTCAAAATTTTCTACAGGGAAAAAGAGCAAAGAACAGAACCAAAAGGAGATGGTGAGATCTAAGCAACCACATTAAAAAAATGGAATTTGTCTCAAGCACTGAAAGAACTAAAAACTGAATAAAAAAATCAAATGAGATAGGTTAAAGAAAAATGGAAAAAAAGAAATGAAACTAATGCAAAAAGAAAAAAAAAACAGTTTGTGAAGCAAAGTTGGCCAACTGGGTATGTGATTTGGGGTTTTGGCTTTAAAAGATTACTCTATAGCAAAAATGAATAATATGGAAATAGGTATCAAATGATTTGTACATTTGTACAACCAAATGGAATTCCTTGTTGGCTCTGGGAGGGAGGAGGGAAAAGGGGAAGGAAATAAAATGAATCATGTAAACATGGAAAAAAACATTTAAAAACAAATGAAAAATAATTAAAATTTAAAAAAGGAATATATTTGGGCCAAAAGAAGCTAAAATTCACAAGACATCAAGAAACAATGAAACAAAATCCAAAGAATAAAAAAATAGAAGAAAATATGAAATATCTCACATGAAAAACAAATGACCTAGAAAATAGATCCAGAAGAGACAATTTAAGAATTATTGAAATATCTGAAAGTCATGACCAAAAAAGAACCTACAAAATAACAACAACCTTGAAGTCATTTTACAAGGAATTATACAGAGAAACTTCCCTGATATTCTTGAATAAAATGGTAAACTAAATAAAAGACATAAATATAATATTATACTATAGATATAATAGACGTAAAGATATCTTTAACTCTTAAAATTGGTATTATTATCATAGTAATTAGAATAAATATACATAGATAGGTGATATGGTAGCAAACTGTCTAGACTGATGTAAACAAAAATAGCCATTATAAATAGGATTGTGGAGGCAACAGGATGTCCCAGGTTCAAATCTGACCTTAGACACTTCCTAGTTATATAACCCTGGACAAATCACTTAACTTCCATTTCCTAGCCCTTACCACTCTTCTCCCTTGGAACCAATACATAGTATTGGTTCTAAGGTGGAAGTTAAGGGTTTTAAAAAAAAGAGGATTGTATTAGGAGAAATGGGAATCAAGAAGTAAAATGGGGTAAATTTTTATATCACATAAAGAGGCACAAGCAGGGGAAAATACTATTACAATGGATGAGAGGATGAGGAGGGTAATGAATAATACTTAAGCCTTACTCTCATTGGAACTGGCTCAGAGAGAGAAGAATAACCAGATTCATTGAGGTATAGAATCCTATTTTACCCTGTAGAGAAGTAAAAGTGGAATTAGAAAGGAGATAGTGGAGAAGGGAGAAATATAAGTCAGGGAGAAGCTGGGAGGTTGTTTAAAAGACCCTACAAAGAAGTAGGAGGGTAATAAGAAGGGAGATGGGGAGATGAAATTAAGATGGAGGAGAATACACAGATAGTAATCATAACTGAATGTAAATGGCATGAACTCACCCATAAAATAGAAATGGATAGCAGAATGAATTGAAAGCCAGAATTCTGCCATGTGATGTTTAACAGAAACACATTAGACACACAGTATAAAAGTAAGAGGGTGGAGAAGAATATGCTGGGCTTCAATTTAAATTTAAAAAATATGCAAGACTAGTGATCATGATCTCTGACAAAATTAAAGCAAAAATAGATATGATTAAAAGAAATAAGGTAATTACCTCTTGATAAAAGGCAGTATAGGCAATGAAGAAATATTAATACTTAACATATATACACCAAATGGTATAGCATCAAATTTTTTAAAGGAGAAACTTAAGTAGCTTAAGGAACAAAAGATAGGAAATGATCCTACTGGAGGACCTCAATCTTCCCCTATCAGAAATAGATAAATCTCAACAGAAAATAAATCAGAAAGAAGTAAGGGAAATGAATGAAATTTTAGAAAAGTTAGTAAACATACATCTGGATAAAATTGAAAAGGAGTATGCCTTCTTTTCAGTAGTATATGATACATATACAAAGATTGACCATGTACTGGGGCATAAAAACTTCACAACCAAAAGTAGAAAAGCAGAAATAATAAGCACAATTTTTCAGATTCGGATCATAATTCAATAAAATTATAATCAATAAGGGTTAATGGAGAGAAAACTTTTAAAATAATTGAGAACTAAATAATATAATTCTTCAAAACTGGTGGGTAAAAGAACAAATCAGAGAAATATTCACTGATTTCATTGAAGAGAATGACAATGAGGAGACAAAATATCAAAATTTATGGGACACAGCCAAAGCCTTACTCAGGGGAAAATTTATTTCCCTGAGTGATTTTATCAGCAAAATAGAGCAAAAGGATATCAGTGAATTGGGCATTCAAATTAAAAAACAAAAACTTAGAAAAAGAAAAAATTTAAAATCCCCAGTTAAAGACAAAATTGAAAATCTTAAGAATCAAAGGGGAAATGAATAAAAAAGAAAATAAAAGAACTCTGACTAATAAATGACTATGAACTGATTCTATTAAAAAATGAATAAAATAGAATATTGGTTAATTTTATTAAAAAATTAAGGGAATCAAATTTCCATTATCAAAAATGAAAATGGTGATTTTTAGTTTAATGAAGAGGAAATTAAAGCAGGTATTAAGAGCTATTTTGCCCAATTGTATGACAATGTGATAATATAGGTGAAATGAATGAATATTTATAAAAGTTATTACTTGTTTTGATTAACAAAAGAGGAAATAGAATACTAAAATAATCCCATCTTGGAAAAAGAAATTGAAGAAGCCATCAATGAGCTCTCAAGGAAAAAGTCCCCAGGATCAGATGAATTAAAAAATGAATTCTATCAAACATTTAAAGAATAACTAATTCCAGTATGATAATAAACTATTTGGCAAAATAAGCAAAGAAGGACTCCTACCAAATTATTTTTATTATACTAATCTGGTACTGATACCTAAGTAAGTAAGACCAAAAACAGAGAAAGAAACTTACAGGCCAATCTCATTAATGAACATATATGCAAAAATCTTAAAATAATAGCAAAGCAACTACAGAAATATATCATAATGATTATTCACTGTGACCATGTAGAATTTATAATAGCAATGCAAAACTTTTAATAGTAGTAAAATCATCAGCATAATTGACCATATCAATAATCAAACTAATAGAAATCATATGATTATCTCAATAGATGCAAAAATGCTTTTGATCAAATATAACATCAATTCCTATTGAAAATACTAAAAAGCATAGGATTAAAAGGGCCTTTCCTCAAAATTTTAAGTAGTATTTACTTAAAACCATCAGCATAATCTGCAAATGGGATAAATGAGAAATCTTCCCAATAAGATCAATTGTGAAGCAAGAAATTCTGTTAACACCAGTATTATTTAATATTGTCCTAGAAATGCTAGATATAGCAATTAGAGAAGAAAAAGGAATTGAAGGAATTAAAGTAGGCAATAAGGAAACTAAACTACCACTTTTTGAAGATGATCTGATGGTAAACTTGGAGAATCCTAGAAAATCAACTAAAAACTAATAGAAATAACTTTAAAAAATTTAATAACCATATGAAATTTGCAGGATATAAAATAATCCCACATAAATCATCTGCATTCCTATATATTTTCAACAAAACAGCAGCAAGAGTTAGAAAGAAACTCCATTTAAAATCACTCTAGACAAGTCAAAGTTTTGGGCATACATTTGCAAAAATGAACACTAGAATTATATGAACAAAATTACAAAACACTTTTTACAGAAATAAAATTAGATCCAAACAGGTGGAAAATATTAATTGCTCCTGGGTAGACCAAGATAATATAATAAAAATGACAATCCTACCCAAATTAATTAACCTATCAAACTACCAAAAATACTATTTTATAGAACTAGAAAAAATAATAAAATCCACCTGGAATAAGAATAACAATGGAACTAATGAAAAAAATAATGTGATGTATGGTGGACTAGATATACCAGATCTTAAAGTGTACTATAAAGCAGTAATCATCAAAACAATCTGGTCCTGGCTAAGAAATAGAATGGTGGATCAATGGAATAGACTAGGGGTAAATGACCTCAGCAATCTCATGTTTAATAAACCCAAAGATTCCAGCTTTTTGAATAAGAATTCACTATTTGACAAAAACTGCTGGGAAAATTGGAAAACTGTGGCAAAAATTAGGTTTAGATCAATATCTCACACTTTAGTATCTTAGTACACTAAAATAACGTCAAAATGCATATATGATTTAAATATAAAGAGTGACAACATAATTAATTTAGGGGAACAAAGAATAGTTTACCTGTCAGAATGTTGGAGAAATGAAGAATTTAAGACCAAACAAGAAATGGAGAACATTAAATTAAGAAGGTTTGTACAAACAAACAAACTCAATGCAACCAAGATTATAAGGGAAGCAACAAATTGTGGGGGGGGTACAAACAAACAAACTCAATGCAACCAAGATTATAAGGGAAGCAACAAATTGGGGGGGTATTACAAATTTCTCTGATAAAGGTCTCATTTCTCAAATATATAAACAACTGAATCAAATTTATAAGAATCCAAGTCTTTCCCCAATTAATAAATGGTCAAAGGATATGAAAAGGCAGTTTTCAGAAGAAAAAAATCAAAGCTATCAATAATCATATGAAAAAATTTCTAAATTACTCTTGATTAGAGCAATATAAATTAAAACAATTCAGAGGTACCGCCTCACATCTATCAGATTGGCCAATATGGCAGTAAAGGAAAATAATAAATATTGGAGGGAATGTGGCAAAATTAGGACACTAATACATTACTAGTGGCATGATGATACCATTCTGGAAGGCAATTTGGAATTATGCTGAAAGGGTTATAAAAGAATGCATTCTTTTTGATCAAGCAATACCACTACTAGTATAATCCCAAAGAGATTAACAAATGGGAAAGGACTTTTTTGTGCAAAAATAGCAAAGATATGTATAGCTGCACTTTTTGTGTTGGCAATGAATTAGAGATTTAAGGTATATCTCTTTACTGGGGAATAACTGAACAAAATATAGTATAAAACAGTGATGGAATACTATTGTGATATAAGTATTGATGAACAGGATGATTTCAAAAGGAACTGGAAAAAATCTATGTGAACTCAGACAACAAAATAATCAGAACCAGAAGATTATTATATGCAGTAACTGTAATACTGTGGAATGATCGAATGGTATGTTTTCAGGAAAATTCTGAAAATTCAGGATAATTCCAGGACAATTCTTAGGGACTTATAAAAAATAACACTATCTACCTCTTAAGAAAGAACTTTTGGAGTTTAAATGCATATGGAAGCATATTATTTATCATTTGTTTATTTGGGTATATGATTTGGGGTTTTCATTTTACAAGATTATTCACTTGTAATAAGGAAATAAGTTTAGTATGACAATATATGCATAATCCGGACTTAATTGTTTGTCAACTACAGGAGTGGGGAGGGAAGACAGGAGGGAGACAATATGAATCATTCAACTTTGAAAAACTTTTGTGGAAATTTGTTATTAAAAAAAGATAAAAATTTTAAAAAATAAGTACTATTACTATCACTCAGGAGACATATTTAAATCTTTTTAGATAATTGATTCATTTCATGAACTGATAGATTGTGGTTTTGGGGTTTTTTTTGTTTTGTTTTTTTTTACATTTCACAGTGGTTATAATTTGTTTCCTTCAATCTATATTCTCATGCAAACTATGTCAAGGAATTGGCCTTGTCTTCTTGATAATAGCTGTCTTTTCCAGGGTAGAAGGCTTTCTTGCTACTAGTCATCTCCACTCATTAGACTTAGAACCTCTAGACCTCTCAAATTCATGATGTCACATATGAGGCTAAATGTACTCATCTCAAGAAGAGACATTTTTTCTCAAAGGAAACACAAAATGGAAAAGTCAGCCAGGAATCCAAGCACAAGATAAAGAAAGCTAAATACCAATCAACACAGTTTTATTTAAGGTTTAGATAACCCAGATTTTGAAAAAAAAATAAGAATATTTAAATGATCATAACTATTAACTGAGGAAAGAGCAAATGAGCAGAAATAATATAGGATGAGGCATTAACAAGTGTGTGATAGCTAATTGTTAATTTTTCTGTTAACATTTAGAATACTGAAATTATCATTGACTACATATTAGGTAATGGTGTATTGTTTTAATGCTTGTTTATAGTTAAAAATAGTTAATAATGCATATTCAACTTATAATTTTACATGAGATACATTTTCTGCCCTAGATAAGATGGTTATTAAACTTCTACTAATGTATTCACATATTGCTCTATAAACATTCCTTGATTCCATTAGGAGTATTGAAGCAGGCTAATCTATTAGTATCTTTTTTCTGACTTGAGCCTCATAATATCTTGGTATCTATTTTCTGATTTGAGCCTCATAATAACTTTGAAAGTTGTTTAGTTACTTAATTTTAGAAGAGCACCAATGCCATCATGGGGGTGTTCCATTGACTTGCCCCTGAATTGGATTCAAGTGAGGCAGGATTGCACAATCATCAGACTTACTCTCTGTTCCAAAGTTATTAAAATCCAGCATCAAGATAAATGTTGATAAAACTAGTGATGGCCAGGGATGCAGTGGATGATCTTGGCATCCTTGATGTCTGATCAAGCTCTAAGCATTCCAAGCATGTGAAGACTTCTTCCTAACAGAATAAGCGGATGAGAACAATTTCTTCCAATGACTATGAAGGTGGTAGAAGTAAGAGCCTGTTTGCTTTTTTTTTTTTTTGGTAGAAGTAAGAGCCTTTTGGGAAGATATAGTTGCTGAAAATGCTACAGGATCTTGGAGCTACAGGTGAAGTTGGGTAAGAGACAGACATCAAAAGTTGACTGGTAGCCCTGAAAAGGGCTCAGCAAGCCCTCAATCCAGAAGTATATATATGATGAATACAGTAATATCCATTAAAAGATCACCAAAAAGCAGGGAGATTCACCTTAAATATTATGGACTAGGTTGGTCTTACTAGCTGTATGATGAAATATATTTCTCATGTATCATAAGAGGAGTGGAAGACTATGAATATTAATTTTATATTTACTGTAATATACACTTTTTGTGTTTCCTCAATTTAATTAATATTCTTCTTTATGAGGAATGATTGATAGAGAAGGGATATGTCAGAAAATTATATGATTGTATTGTGTTAAAATAATAAATAAAAGCATAGGTTATGCAAGATGGCAGCGTAAAAGCAGGAGTATCCAAATATCACTAAAACCACTCTCCAACACATCTTAAAATATACCATTAAACAAGTATCAATATTCAGGATATAAAAACATATAACATAGGAAAAATTCATTAAAGGGACCATATGAGGCAACTTTCCCTAAAAAAGGCAACTTGGAAGACAGGAAGAGCAGGTTTCTTTAACTGGAATGAGAGGGGAGCACAATCCACATCAAGGCTCAAAAGCAGGGGTGAACAATGAGATCCACACTCATGTTTGTGGTTATAAACCCTGGCCCAGGCCAGCAGCAAGACAAGAAGGAGGAGGAGGAGAAGGAAGAAAAGGAAGAAGAAGAGGAAGAGGAGAAGATTAAAAAACAAAGGAGAAAATTTATAACAAATTTCTCTGATAAAGGCCTTATTTTTCAAATATATCAATTCAGAGTTATAAAAATATAAGACATTTTCAATGACAACTGGTTAAAAGATATGAACAGACAATTTTTAGATGAAGAAATCAAAGTTCTCTGTAATCATATAAAAATGTTCTAAGTCATTATTAGACAAATGAAAATTAAAACAATTCTGAGGCATCACCTAACATTTATCAGATTGACTATTAGGACATTAAAGGAAAATTATAAATGTTGGAAGGGTTGGTGTAAAATTGGGATATTAAAGCATTGTTGGTGGAGTTGTATACTGATCTGATCCAATCATTCTGAAAGACAGTTTGGAACCATGTCCTAAGGGCTTTAATACCATGTATACCCTTTGATTCAGTAATAGGTCAGTATAACAAAGATAAAAAAAGGGAAAAGGATAAATTTATACAAATTGACTTATAGCAGCTCTTTTTGTTGTGGCAAAATATTGGAAATTGGGGTATTCATCAATAGAGAATGGCTAAGCAAATTGTTGTATAGCATTTTGATAGAATTATATTGCATTATAAGAAATGATGAACAGGATGATCTCAGAAAAATCTGGAAAGATCTACATGAACTGATGCACAGCAAAGTGAAAACCAGGAGAAAATTATACACAGAAACAACAATATTTAATAATGATAACTGTGAGAAAAATTAGTATTTTGAGCACACCATACATACTCAGTAAAATCCAGTTGCTCCTTATTTCTCTCCAGGATCATATACAACAGTGATGGCAAACTTTCTGAGATGGATTGGCAGGATCCACCCTCCAACCAAGTGCCATATCTACCCCCACTCCTACAGAGTGCCATGTGTTACCCCAGGCAGAGGGAGGAAGTGCTCCCATTGGGCTGCTGGGCAGAGGGGTGGGTGAAGCGAGGAATGTCCTCAGCTACATGAAGAGGAGGAGGGGAGTGACACTAGCACTTTGTTTCCCTGTTTCTCTGCCACCTGTGAGCTGCCCACCTTACCCTCTGTGTTCTCCCATTGGGCTGCTAGGCAGAGGGTCGGATGAAGTGAAAAAACATTATCAGGCACAGTGGAGAGGGGGAAGGAAGCAAATCCAATCAAATCCCTTTTCCTTTCTACTAATGAAATCTGGTGGGGAAATTTGGGGTATAGGGGAGATGGCAGTGCTCATGCCCAGAAAGAATGCTCAGAGTGCCATGTTTGGCTTGCGTTCCATAGCTTTGCCATATACAAAGTGTTGTTTGGCATTCAAAGTCCTTTATCACCTAGCCCTTTCCTACTTCTGCAGTCTTCTAACACCTTATTCCACCACTCACTCTTCTAGCTGACCTTTTTGTAGTTCCAAGAATCAAATACTTCTTTTTTGAGCTCTGGGCATTTTCTCTGGCTATCACCTATGCCTAAAATGTTCTACTCCTAAACTCTATCTACTGAAATCCCTGATTTCCTTTAAATCTCATCTAAAATCTTATTTTTTAAAAGGAAGCCTTTTCTAACCCCTCTTAACTCTAGTGACATCCCTCTGACAGTTATTTAATATTTATTCCAGGACAAATTCAATTGTTGTGGGGAAGGTGATGCAGGAGATAGTCCCACTACATATTGAGAAGCTGGCACTTTGTGAAGCAGTTCCAAACTTTAATGATTTGAGAGTGAAAAAAAGATAGGAGCCCCTGAATTGGTAGTTGTTGAAGAGAAAAAGTACATTGCTTTTTATGCTGGCCCAAAGCCCTTTTAGATCTGTACTGGTTACAACTATGAAGACATACTTTTGCATCATGTTCTATGCTTTTTTCCCATTGTTGCATACTGTTTTCCCTGATGGGAAATTTTTAGAAACTATAGCTAAGAATACCTGGTTAGCAGCTTCATTCAAAAATAAGTTGTGAGTTGCACATCATATACCTCTATAACTCACAAGTGGCCCTGTCAACAGTTATAGCCATGATAGTTGATTTCCAGACTTTTTAAAAAACATAGTCATAAAATGTCATACCATTTTAATCTACAAGTTGCCTGATTCAACATCTTTGGTTCCCTGGTATTTTTCTTGAATATAAAATATGTGAACCATTATAGATATAGATGTCGAATCATAATATTATGATTTTTTTCCCTGCCACTGTCACTGGCTTGAAAGTAGAGGTATAGATTTAGGCATGTAAATGCCTGAAATATACAAGCAATTGAATTTATTAAAATTGCTGCCTTATGGAATTAAATTCAAAAACTAAATTATTGCCTATATTGTGCCAAAATAAGTTTGAAGTAAAAATAACCCTCCTTAATCTTTTTCTCAGACTTGAAAAAAAATCTGAAATAAAGAAAATATAATAGATATGGAGGGAATTTATATTTTAACTTTAGGAAAAGGTTCTATCTGTGAATATCATATTAATTTACTGATATAATGAGATAATATAATAATGTTTGCCTATCTGTCAAGACCTTTGTAAATAAGATATAATACCAAAAGCAATGAACCTAACTAAAGCTGCAGGTAAAAATTCATGCATTTGACATTGTGAGTTTGTTAATCTAGTTGATTTATACTTTTTAGCTTTGAAAATGACTTTAGAGGAAAATGTAAAATGTCAATTTGGAGTACTGAGTTAATGCCCTCTAATCCAAAATCTTTGTATTGAAAGTGATTTAGTAAGCATCTCAAACTCAACATGTCCAACACAGAACTCACTCTCTTTTCCACAAATTCTCCCCTTGTCCAAAATTACCTAGTACTACTGAGGTTATCAACATCCTTTTAATCACAGTTTATAGTAGTGGTGATGCCAACTTAAAGTCCTCAATCAAACTCACCCAACGTATCTAATTTCTTGACAAGTCTAATTATTTCTAACTTCATCAAATCTTTCTTATATGTTCCTTTATCAACCCAGCTCCCTCTCTGGTTTTGACCTCTATCACCTCATACTTTGAAAATAACCTTCTGGTTGTCTTCCCTATCTCAAGTCTTTTCCTACTCAAGTCTATTCTTTCCACTCAGGTAAAAAAGAAATTTTCCTAAAGCATAGGACTGACAATGTCACAAAAGAGTCAATAAATTCCAATGACTACCTAGTGTCTAAAAGATTAAATAAAAATTCCACTGTTTAGCATTTAAAGTCTTTTGTAAGCACCATTCTTCATATCTTTCTAGTCTTCCTCTATATGATTCCTTTTTAGGTATTCTACAATCCATCAACAATGACCTGCCTTCTCTTTCTTACATCCCAAATTCCATCAGCTGACTATACCATATTTTTAGTGATCTGCCAGGATTGTGCTGGTTTTAGCTCTGTTTCCTTCCTTCCTTGGCTACTATAAGATTCTGACTCAACCTGTGAATCTAGAAAATAGAGATGAGGAAGAAGAACATTCCAGGCATGGGTAAATTGCCCAGGCTACATACATAACTACTACATACATAGTTAATAAACATTTGAGGCAGAATTTAAATTTAAGTCTTCTTGATCTTATCCAGTGATCTTCTTATCCATTGCCCCAGGGTTCTTTTATGGATCAAATGAGATGGCATATGCACAGCCTTTTTGCAGATCTTAAAAAAAAACCATACAAATGTTTAGTTACCAGAAGTTAAAATATGTGCTTCTTCAATATTTTTCCTTCAGTTTATCCTATCTATGTTTACATGCAGTTCTTTAAGTGTTGTCAGTAATACCAGTAATAGTAGTAGTAGTAGTGGTAGTACCAGTGATGGTAGTAGTGGCTATGGTGGTGAATAAAGAATTGGAAGAAGAACAGGAACAACAACAAGAAAAACAAACAAAAAGCAACAAGAACAAGAAGAAAAAGAACAGCAACAAAATATTTTGGGAATAGGTAAAATGATTTCCAAGGTATCTTCTAGCACTATAATCATGATTCTAGTTGAAGTTCCTTAATATGCAAAATCAGATTAATTTTCCTAAATCTCTCTTTGATCACAAGTCTTGAAACATAATGACTTGGAACTTTTATATTTTCTTTTTTTTAATTCAATATTCAGTTTGTTAATACAACATTTATTATGTACATAGAATTGTGAATCATTAAAATAGGTTATTTTTATAATTTTATTTAAATTTAAACACATAATTAAATATCGCAAATCAAATAAGTAAACCTTAGAAATTCTCTATGTCATCATAAATTACTTACTTGATAATTTGTTAATATTTTCTCCATCCAACTCTTTAGGATAAATTTTATTTAGTAACTCTTTTATTTCTAACTTTTAAGGTCCATGCTTCCAAAACGTAGTATGTAATTGGGAAATGCATCATGTCAAATCAAATTCAAAAGCACTAATTAAAAACAAGGCACTCTGCTATGATATCTAGAACAGTCTCTACCCTCAAAGAACTAACATAGGGAGAGACAGGATGTGAACAACTATGGACAACAAAAATACATGTAGGTAAATAGCTTTAAAAAAAGTATTGAAGTAGAATAAAACATCACTCTTTCCCACTTTAGCAATTATTTTCTAAATATTTTTCCTGCAATAATATTTTCAACTCTAAATTTTCCAGGTAACTGTTTAAACTTTGAAATTCACTTTGAGGAAAGGCACTCCTGGATTAAAAGTTAAGCAAGGCTGATGATAATGTCATCTAACTACTTTTTAAAAAGATATCCTTTGAGATGAAGGCTGATTCCAGATTTTAAGACAGCATTATTACCCTGAACCAACAGTATGAGCATTGCCGAATTCTGAATACAGACTCTCCTAGATTAGGTTGCCAGGTGCTTGTCAGAGATGATTAATGTAAGAATGAAAGAAAACAAAGACCTCTCTTCTATTGACATGAATTTGCAGTAAAGCAGAGAGGGAACATTCTGTTTTTGTTGACTTGGAAATTTATTTTTCCCCCATAGTCTATTTCAAGAAAAGGCAATATACTATATTCCAGTCCAAGTTATTATCAATGGAAAGATGGTTGCCTCAGTTGATTCAGCCTATCTGGGTACCCTTTCTTACGAAAAAAATATTTTTCTTTATTACAGAATGAGTACATACAGAGTAGAGTCTATTTACTTTTCAAAGTCTTTTGGACAGGTTATTTAATCGGAGAAAAAATTTCTTCACAATTAGAGTAACACAAATGTAAAATGAACTTTCTCTTGTAGTAAATTACCCATCACTGTTAATAGTTGTTGAGAATATTATAGAGGGATTTCTCCCCGAGATTGATCAAGATGACATATATAACTCCTCCTTATTTTTAGAATATGATTAAGATAATAAGATGATAACTATAGATATACAGGGCATCTTAGTTGTCTTTTAGTCCCAGGCTTTCATTTTATAGATGAGGAAACTGAGGTCTAGAGATCCTAAGTGACTTGCCAAGGTTGCATAGATAATAAATGTCAAGGACAGAATTTGAAACCAGATCCTCTGACTTCCGAAACAGGACTCTTGTAGCCATTTGTGTTTTAGGACAATGACAGATAAATTATGAAGGAAGTCAATTCGATTCCACAAATACTTAGAAAGTACATACACTTTTCATAGGATTGTCTTGGTACTACAAGAGATATAAGTTAAGGATAAGACAAAATTCCTGTCCTCATGAAGTTGCTAAGCATTGTTAGGATATAACTATAATTCAAGAAAATTGTATTGCAATAGGTCATGCAGACAAAATGCTCTATGAGGTTCAAAGTTATAAAAGGTCATTGCTGACTAGGGAATTAAAGAGGGTTGATGGAGGAGGTGACCTTTTATTTGGATATCAAAGGATGCACAGTAATGTAACAGATGCATGAGGGGCAGGAGAGAGATTCCAGTCATAGAAAAGAGCAAGAAAAAGGTTAGGAGAGAGAAAATATGGCTGTCTTCAGAGAACAGAAAAACCCAGATGGATACTAGCATGACATGTCTAAAGGCTATAAGTATGAGTTAAGGTTGAAAAGAAAAAAGGAGTATCTATTCATGTTGTGCCCTGAATGTCTAGCAATTCAGTTTCAATTTTATAATGGGAAAACACTGAGGATTTTTGAGCAGACAACATTTCTTATATATAAGAAAGAGTAGTCCAGAAGTGTCATGAAGAATGGATGGCATGGAGAAGAGAGAGGAAGCAAGAGTGTTAGAAGGTATTTGCAATAACTCATTTAATAAGAGTTTTATAGGGTGTTGGGATATTACCACCACATTTCATTCCATTATCTCTGTTTTGTAATAACTATCCTTCTCCTCATAAAGCACATGAGAATATGCTTATTCCTTAATTGTTTTATGTTTTCTTTTCTTTTCCCCAATTATATGTAAACTGTTTGTTTCCAATATTTTAAAAAGAATTTTGAGTCCTGAATTCCCTCCCTTCCTCCCTTTAGCCCCACTGAAATGGTAAGCAATCTAACAACCATTCAAAACATTTTTCCATATTAATCTTTTCATGGAATTAAAATTGAAAAATAAAGAAATAAGAAAGAAAGTGAAGAAGTTTACTTTGGTTGAATTCAAACTTTATCAGTTCATTCTCTGGAAGCAGATAACATTTTTTATCCTGAGTGCATTAGGGTTATTTTGGATTGTTGTATTTTTGAGAAAAGCTAAGTTATTCACAGTTGTTCTTCTCACTGTGTACAATATCCTCCTAGTTCTGCTTACTTTACTGTGCTTCAGATTTGACTTTACAGGTTTTTTCTGAGTTCCTCCCGCTTGTCATTTCTTTCAACACAATAGTATTTCATTACAATCATACACTATAATTTCATCATTCCCCAATTAATAGGTATTCCCATATTTCCCATTCTTTGCCCCCACAAACAGAGCTGCTTTAAACATTTTTGTACATCTAGATCCTTCTTCTTTTCACTTTTTATTGCTTTTGTTGTCACACTTAGTAATAGTATTGCTTAATCAAAGGTGATATACTTTTTTATAGTCCTTTGAGCACAGGTCCAAATTGCTCTCCAGAATAGTTGAATCAGTTCACAACTCCTCATTAATGTCTCAGTTTTCCCACATACCTTACAAATTTTGTCATTTTTCGTTTCTGTCCTACTAGTAAATCTGATAGCTGTGGGGTGGTACCTTAGAGTTGTTTTAGTTTTCATTTGCCTAAATAATAATGATTTAGAACATTTTTTCAGAATTATAGAGATAATTTATTATTTTGTCTGAGAACTGCTTGTTCATATCCTATGACCAATATTTTTAAATTTTAATTCCAACCTTCCTAAGAATTATAGATATATTTATATCAGTAAAGGAAGCTCCTTTCCTCTAATATTAGGATTGGCATATATTATAAGCCCATTCTTCCTCTCACCCTAATAGAAACCAAGCTAACATTTAAATGTAGAACTGCAATAAGATTGAAAGTCCTATTCAAAGCATTTTGTCTCTTCATTTAATACTTGGAGGATATTTATTTGTTTAAGCAGGAAAACAATATTAATCACTCAACAAATGATTAATACTAATAATAATATTTAATAATGTTTGTTAGTGTTAATCACTTAGAAACCGTCTACTAAAAGATTACTAAATTCCTGTATTTAAATAAATGGGCTAAAGCATGGTCCCCTCCCTTAAAGAGAGTTATGGCCAAACTATTTAGAATAGATAGAGACCTTTCACATAATACCTCTACCAATATTAATTGTTTATTATACACGGTAGTGTTTTTTTAAATGTGTATTTACTTTTTTAAATTATTTTTTAAATCACTTGAATTCCTTCTACTGCCAAAGGTATATATATTCATACATTAGGTTTTTTTTTCACATAAATATATATGTATATTTATATATAGCACCTAAGCACACAGATAATAGATCTTTCAATACATATTCTTGATAGAGTACCTTGAACAGTAGGTGAAAAACAGTTCCTGTCCTATGTTAACCAATTCCTTTTAGGGTAGAAAAGATCCTTGAATATATAACTTGTAGTTGAGCCTAATGATAATGCTTTGATTCCTCAATAATTACTGTTACACACCCTTTAAAAAGAAATGCAGAGTTACATGCCAAGGGCTAAGATAGTAGGGTAAGGGATGTTCCATTCACCTGATCCCTCCACACATAAAAAAAGAAAGGAAATCATCATAAAACAAAGCAAAACTGGGAAAAGGAGAGTAGCTCAGGAAGCAAAATGACTACAAGAACCCACACGTATTTGAGCAGAACACAACTCTGCCAGAGGCAACAAACTTGTAGAATGGGAATTAACCATATAGCAGAATGCCCGAAGTGGCAGAACCCAAAGAACCAAAAATAGAAAGACAGAATCCACCAATCATCTTCTGAAAGAGAACCCAAAATAAAATACACCAGGACTATTGGAGTCAAATTCCAGCACTGCCAGGCTAAGTAAAAGGTACATCAGACTGCCCAAATAAAACAGTTCAAATATCAAGTAGACACATTCAGGTTTACACAGAATCTAGTAGCTTCTACATTAATGGACTGGAAGGCATGGAAAGCAGGGTACCTGTCTAGCTTGGACCACTTGGAAGGGGGAGGAAAGCAGCTAAATGAGGACTAGAGCAGTCCATAAAACAGTGTGAGAATTGGTAGCATAGGGTGATGAATATTGCTGGACAAAACAGCTACAAAGCTTCCCAGAGCAAGCCAGAATGGACACCTCTTTGACAGAGACACCATAAGGAATAAAGAAAGCCTTTAATACCTCCAAGAATCAGAGAAGTGTACTCTGCAAGCTTGGAGCTGTGTACCCTCTACCCCAGGAACAGAGAAGGAACTCTGCAGGAAAATGGACAAAATGCCAAAATAAAAAAAAAAATCTGACCTTAGAAAATTACTTTAGTGACAAAGGAGGCCATAATATGAATTCAGAAGACAATAGCAATGCCGAAAAGGAAACATGTAAAGTCTCAAGGGAGAGTGTGAAAGGATATAAGGCAACAAAGGATTTCTAGAAGAACTTAAAAAGAAGTTAAAAAAAATAATGAGAGGGCTCATAGAAAATCTGAACTAGAAAAAAATTAACTAAAGTGAATTTTAAAAGAAGCAAGCCCTAAAACTAGAATAGGCCAAAAGGAAATCAAGGCATAAAATACCTCAAAGAAAATAATGCCCTAAAGGATAGAATGGAACAAATAGAAATGGAGGCAGAACACCCACACCCACATAAGGAAACAACTTTTAAAAATAGGATTAGCCATTTGCAAAAAATCCCACAAAAAACTAAAAAACTAAAGGAAGAAAATAACATTCTAAAATTAGAATTGGACAAGTTGAAGCTAATGAAACCATAAGACATAAGGGAAAAAATAACATAAACATAAATGACAGACACAGGAAATTCATAGATTTAGAAGATCCAGAGAGATCATCTAAGAATCATTGGAATACCTGAAAGCCATGACCAAAAAAAAGAGTCTGGACACCAAATTACAAGAAATCATCAGGGAAAATAGTGAGATTTCATCAAATAAGAAGGAAAAATAGAAAGACAGAATCCACCAATCATCTTCTGAAAGAGAACCCAAAATAAAATGCACCAGGACTATTGGAGTCAAATTCCAGCACTCCCAGGCTAAGTAAAAGGTACATCAGACTGCCCAAATAAAACAGTTCAAATATCAAGTAGACACATTCAGGTTTACACAGAATCTAGTAGCTTCTATATTAATGGACTGGAAGGCATGGGATATAATATTCCAAAGGCAAAAGATCTAAGACAACAACCTAGAATTACATATCTAGAAAAATTTTATCACTAGTAAAGCAACTAAAAAGAGAACATTTTAGAATTATGCCCAAAGTACCACTACTATGTCTACAATGAAAAAAATGGGAAAGGAACTATTTGCACAAAAATATTTATAGCCATACTTTTTGTGGTGACAAACAATTGGAAATTAAAGGGATGTCCCTCAATTGATGAAACAGCTGAAGAAATTGTAGTATATGATGGTGACAGAATACTATTGAGGTATAAGGGATGAAGAAAAGAATTATTTCAGAAAGAACTGGGAAGACCTATGTGAGCTTATGCAGAATGAAATAAGCAGAACCAGGAGAACACTATACACAATAATAAATATTATGGAACTATCAAATGTGATAGACTTTGATACTAACAGCAATACAATGATCCAGGACAATTGTGAGGGACATATGAAAAGAATGTTCTCCACATCAAGAGAAAAAGCTGTTGGAGTAGAAATGCAGAAGAAAACATATGATTTATCAGTTATTTATATAGGTATATGATTTAGGGTTTTGGTTTTGAAAGATTACTCTATTACAAAAAAATAAACAATATGGAAATAGGTTTTACATGATTATACATATATATTCCAGTTGGAATTGGTTGTCAACTCTGTGAGGGGGTAGAGAATAAGGGAGGGGGACAACATGAATCATATAACCTTGAAGAATTTATATGGAAATTTGTTATTAAAATAAAATGAAGATAAAACATTTAAAAATACCAATGAAAAGGGACACACATAGAAAGAAGGAAGGAAACTAAATAAATGGGCAAATATAAAAAAGGGATGGAAAACAGAAACACATGGGGGAAGGGGAGATAGAAGTGGGTAAACTACCTCTCTTTAAGTGGCATATGTGACAAATATAGTAGAGAAAAGATGGAGTGGATGGCTATAATTGAACCTGATATTCAATTGGAATTAGCTCAAAGCAGGAATAATACCCATACTTGGTCAGCTATAGAAACCTACCTTACCCTACAGGGAAGTAGAGATGGGGAGAATAAAAGGTGGGGAGGAGACACAAAGGAGGGATTGCAAAACAAATGTGAATAGGGAAAGGCTAAAAGGAGAGAGAAGAATAAACAGAGGGAAAATAATAAGATGGAGGGAAACAGAAAATTAGTAATTCTAACAGTGAATGTGAATGGGACAAACTCAACCAATAAAATGGAAAAGGATAGCAGATTGGATTGAAAATCAGAGTCCCACAATATGCTGTATATAAGAGAGACATTTAAAACAAGGAGACACACAGAGTAAAAGTAAGAGGTTGGAGCAGAATTAAATATGGCTCAGGTAAAGTTAAAAAAAAAAGCAATGGCAGCAATCATGATTTCAGACTAAGGAAAAGAAAAAATTGGTCTAATCAAAAGTTATAAGAAAGGAAATCACATCATGATTAAAGGCACCAGAGAAAATGAAACAACATTAATATTAAACATATATTAACCAAATTACATAGCACCCAGATTTCTATAGGAAAAAGATGCACAAATTACAGTAGGAAATAGATACCAAAACATTATTTGTGGGGAACCTCAACCTTCCCCTCTCAAAAGCAGGTAAATAAGACCAAAAAATAAAGAAGCAAGAAATCAAGGAGGTAAATAGAACTTTAGAATAATTAGATATGATAGACCTTTGAAGAAAATTGAATCAACCTCTTACTAGGGCATAAAAACCTTACATCTAGATGTAGGAAAGTAGAAAGATTAAATGCATACTTTTCCATCCATAACACAATAAAAATTATACTCAACAAAATGCAACAGAAAGGCTAAAAATTATTGGAAATTAAATTATTTTAACCTAAAGAATTGGGGAAAAATCATAGATACAATCAACAATTCATTAAATAAAATAACAATGAGATGATAACATATCAAAATTTATGGGAAGTGGCCAAAGCATTACTTAGGGGGAAATCCATATCTATAAATATTTATATCATTAAACTAGAGAAAGAGCAAAACAGTGAAATAGGCTTGCAAGTCAAAAAACTAGCAAAAGAACAAATGTTAAAATCTACCACTGAACATCAAATTGGAAATCTTGAAACAAGGGAGAGATTAATATACATGAAATTTAGAAAATCACTAAATAAGAAAAGGAATTTTTTTAAAGTATAATAGATAAAGTTTTGGTTAATTTTGTTAAAAAGAAAGAAAGAAGAAAATCAAATTACCAGTTTCAAAAGTGAAAAAAAGGCAAAATCACAATCCATGAAGAAGAAATTAAAGTAATTATTAGAAGTTGTTTTACCCAAATATAAGTCGATAAGTCTGACAACCTAACTGTATTCATCCTTCTTGTGAATACATACAATATAGGTGAATATTTGCAACAATATAGACTACCCAGATTAAGAAGAGGTAATGGAACACTTAACCCAATCACTGAAAAAGAAATTGAAGAAACTATCAAAATATTCCCTAAGAAAAGACCCCAGTGCCAAATGGATTAACAAGTGAACTCTACAAAACATTAAAGGCACAACTAACTCTAATGCTACATAAACTATTTTTTAAAAATAGGGAAAAGGGAATCTTTCCAAACTTTTTTGTGACACAAATATGGTATTGATATTAAACCAGGAAGAACTAAAAGAGATGAAGAAAACTATAGACCAATCTCTCTAACATTGATGGGAAAATTTTAAACAAAATACTAGCAAGGGGATTACCACATTATATCACAAGAATCATATACCATAATAAGGTGAGTCTTATACCAGGAATGCATAGATGGGTTAATATTAGGAAAACCATCAGTATAATTGAACATATCAGTAACACAACCAATAGAAACCACATGACAATTTCAATAGATTTTTTTAATGACAAGTTACAACATCCATTCCTAATAAAAACATTAGAAAACATCAGAAAAAATGAAATCTTACTCAAAGTGATAAAGCACATCTATCTAAAACCATAAGCAACCATTATCTCTAGTGGGGAAAAATGAAAACCTTTCCCAAGAAGTTCAGGTTTATAGCAAAGATACCACTACTTATGTAATATTATACTAGAAACATCAGTTATAGCAATAAATGCAGAAAAAATAAAATGAAGGAATTAGAATAGGCAATGAAGGAAAAAAGTTATCACTCTAGGAAGATGATATTATGATATATCTTGAGAATCAATAAAAAATAATAGAAATAATTAACTACCTTAACAAAGTCACGATATGAAATAAAACTACATAAATTATCAGTATTTCTATTTATCAGCAACAAAATCCAACATCAAGAAACAGAAAAGGAAATTCCATTCAAAATGCCTTTAGACCATATAAAATCTGGGAGTATACCTATCAAAACAAACCCAGCAACTATATGAACATAATTACAAAACACTCTTCACACAAATAAAGTCAGACCTAATCAAATGGGAAAACATTAATTGCTAGTGGACAGACCAAGACAATAGAAAGAAAATGACAATCCTAACTAAATTAATTTAACTGTACAATGACATACCAATCAAATTATCCAAAAAATATTTCATAGAATTAAAATAAATAATTAAAAAGTTAATCTGGAAAAACAAAAGTCCAAGAATATCAAAGGAATTAATGAAAAAATATGAAGGAAGGAGGCCTGAATGTATGAGATATCAAATTATACTATAAAATGGTTATCATTAGAATAATCCGGTAATCATTAAGAAATAGAGTGGTGGATCAGTGGAATAGATTAGATAATCAACACATAGCAATAAATGTCCATATCAATTAAGTGCTTGATGAACAAAGGATCCATACTTTTGAGGAAAGAATTAATTATTTGACAAAAGCTTCTGGAAAATAGTATGGTAGAGATTAGGCATGGGCCAGCATTTCACACTGTAGAATACAACAGGGTAAATTCAAATTCAAAATAGATACTTGACCTAAAAATAAAGGGTGACACCATAAACAAATTATATGAATATGGAAAAATTCATTATGAATAAGGAAAAAATTTGCAACCAAATAAGACATTGAGAACATTACAAAAAAAGTAAAATAGATAAATCTATTTACTTTAAATTAAAAAAAAATTTATACAAATAAAACTATTTTTTTATTTTTTTGAATAGGAAATGTTATTGACTGATGAAAAACTGAAGTGATGAGCATGGACAGCAAACATTAATGATTCAAGGAGTTTTCTGGAATTCTACTTTCCTACTTTTTCAATTGAAAGCAACAGGGAAAAAAAGATTAGAAGGGAAACAACACATTTTTTGGGGAAATTTATAGCAAGTATCTCTGACAAAAGTCTATTTTCTCAAATATATAGAGAACAGAACCAAATTTATAAGAACACAAAACATTCTTCAATCAAGATATGATTGTATATGAACAGGCAGAGGAAGGAACTTCTCAGAGGAAGAAATTAAAACTATCCTTATCCATATGAAAAAAAATGCTCCAAATAAGTATTGATAAGAGAAATGCAAATTAACACAACTTTGAGTTACCACATCACACCTACCAGATTTTCTAACCTGGCCAAAAAGGAAAATAATAAATGTCTGGAAGGGAGATGGGAAAACTGGGACATGAATATACTGTTAGTGGAACTGGGAATTGATACAACAATTCTGGAGAGAAGTATGGAACCAAGTTCAAAGGGCCACGAAACTAGACATACTGTTTGTCTCAGCAGTGTCACTACTGGGTTTGTATCCAAAAAAGATCAGAGAAAGGGTAAAAGGCCTATCTGTACAAAAAGATTTTTAGCAGTTCATCTTATAATGGCAAATAACTGGAAAGCATGGGGATGTCCATCACTTGGGGAATGGATGAACAAGTTGAAGCATATGTTTCTAATTGGAATATGACTGTACCATAACATAAAGAATGATGAACATGATGAATTCAGAAAAACCTGGAAAGACATATGAACCAGTGCAAAGTGAAGTGAGTAGAAGCAGGAGAACAATGTATACAGTAACAGAAAAATAATATCATGATCAACCATGATAGACTAAACCAATAGTTCCCAAACTTTTTTGGCCTACCACCCTCTTTCCAGAAAAATATTACTTAGCACTCTGGAAACTAATTTTTTTAAATTTTAATAGCAATTAATAGGAAAGATAAATGCACCTGTGGCTATCACCACTCTCCTGGATTGCTGCAGCACCCACCAGGGGGCAGTGGCACCCACTTTGGGAATCACTGGACTAAAGCATTATCAGGAAATCAAATATCCAAGATAACCACAAAAGATTCACAGTGAAAATACTAACCATAGCCAAGGAAGGAACTACTGGAATCTGAATGCAATGCAAAGCATGCCATCTTCCATTATATAACCTTCATGAGATTTCTATTGTATGTGTGATGTATGTTTTCTATCATGATATGAGAAATATGAAAATATGTATTAAATCAAAGTACAGTGTAACCTAAATCCTGCTGTTTACTGCCTTGGAGATGGAGAGGAGAAAGAGGGAGAAAATTTGAATTTGAAAATGTTAAAAAACAACAATCAAAATTTTTTTTCTACATGTGAATGAAAAATTAAGAACATAAAAAAGACAAAAAGATATAGAGACTAACACGAGTCAATGATGGGAATTTTCCTGTACAAAAAGGGAAATGTAAGGAATCTTTGGAACTATTAGTTCAACTTCATCACCAACATTCCCCACAAACAAAAAAATGCAACTATTAGCAAAACATGGTATAGAATTGTAAATTTTCACCATATTCAGAAGCCCTTCATCAATTTAAAGGAAAGCCCTTTATAAACTTCCTTCACTAATATAACTTTTATATATGGACTTTCTATATTTATTTCCCTAAATTGGATGCCAATTTATTTACCATGGAATTCCTAATTTTCTGAGGAATTTGTTGCCAAATCTTTTAATTCAAATGGGTTGCAGAATTTTATCAGCTATTCTATTTGCAGCAAAGAAGCTATAATCCAAAAGATTTAACCATAATTCTACGTATCTGTGCTACCATAGTATCAGTCCCTGATGCTGAGAAAGACTGCAGTCAGAAGGCAAAAGAGGACAGGAAAGATGAAGTGGATAGAAAGTGTCATGGAGACAAGGAGCATCACCTTGGGATGACTGAACGATAGTGAAAGACAGAAGGGGCTAGTGTGTTATGGTTCATGGGGTCATGAAGAGTCAGATATGACTGAACCATAGCAAAGTGGCAGTAAGATTCTGCTAGATGAGATTAGCACCAATAAATTCAAAAATTGCCAATTGATTAGATATTTAAAATGAGGAAAAAGAGAAAAATCATTTTGTTGATTTTTTTGTTGAACAAAATCAAACATCTGAGAGCCTGAATGTAAAATAATGCTACAGACAAAATTAATGAAACTAGCAGGAGGAACAGGTATAGGGACAAAGTTTGAGTATATTGAATTTCAGATACTTGCTAGTTAGTAGTTAAATGGTATCTTTGGTTTAGTGCTTGGAAGAGAAATCAGAGCTGAAGAGGTGAATTGATGAAATCATACTAACAAAATCACAGGTCTTAAGAACTGATAAAATTGGGTATTAAGTTTTATTAAACTCTAATATACAATTATAACATAGTATTGTGAAGAGTGTTGGACTTATAAAAAGGAAAACTCTGGCTTCAAATACTCCTGTCAACCTTAAAAAGAAATCAGCCATACAGCTCTGAAGGAAAGATGCTTATTTTCATTGAGAGAGAAAAGATATACACACACACACGGGTGGGATGGATAAATCCAAGCCAGAGAAGAAAATCATCTTTGCAAAGTATTTCAAGAAAAAGAAGAGGGAATCTCTTTGGTTTGTGAAGTGTGAAACATATGCCTAAAAACAGGAAATGCTGTCAGTTGCTTGGAATATAACTTTAATAGCATAAGCCTTGTTGTTCTCTACATTGACTTTCTGACCTTTTTTGTGGTCAGGAACATTACAAAGTAATTTCCAAGACATGGTCACTGCCTTATCCAATTGATCTCAGTGTTCCAAAGCAATAACAAATACCACAAAAGCCATGAAAAATCTGTTAATCCTTGATACTACCTTGAAAACAAACTATATGTACCACTCAATTCTTTATCTGCAAAATGGATAAAATTTAAAACTCTAATATTTGCCTTACAGAGAAGCTGTTAGTTTCAAAAAAATAAGGTAAGAAAAGAGTTTTGTAAACTTTAGAATATTATATAAATTTAAATCATTGTTGTTATAATTACTTCTCTTCATAGATGTTTCTTTAATAGTTTTCTTTGGGTTCTTTTTTTCATGCACATTTTCATAATGCCTCCTGTTCCTTGCCTATCCAAATTGTAACTATTATCTCTATTATCTCCACTTCTCCTACCTCTAATTCCCTACCAGTTCCACATTTCTCATTGAACCCTTACATGTAGCATTATTTGTTCTAATTACCTATTTAGCATTTAATATCATAGAGTTATGTCTTATTAATTAAAAATTCTTGCAAATTACACTTTTACTTCTCTGGATTTCTTTTTTATTCAAGAAGGTACCACTAAAATTTCAAGATGATTTTTGACCTGCAACAAAACAATTTCAATAGCCTGTGGGGAACAGATAAATAATTACAAAGCATAGAGGTGAGAATGATAGAAATTATACCAATTGAAATATCTTTGGAAAGACTTTTTTCAATGGATTTGGGAGAAGTGAGCAATTCATAAATTGAATATGGTGGAGAAATTAATATTACTTGGAAAAGGAGATAATTATTAGAGTAAATGTAGATGGATAGAAGGGTACCATTGTATTAGCTTTAGCAAAGAGCTGAGATTCATCTTACTCAGAGAATAAAGAGGAGACAAAAATAATGGCATTAATGCTGAGGCATTTTTAAACATGTAAAATAGTTTCTGAGGGAACTCAATATTGGGGGCACCTCAGTGATTTGCTAAAGCATAAAATCTAGGGTCAGGAAGACAGATCTTCCTAATTTCAAACCTGGTCTTAGATACTTCCTAGATATGTGACTCTGGACAAGTAATTTTTCCTCACCTGTGAAGTCAAAAAAAAAAAACTTTCATAAGGAAATCACCAAATTGGGAAGAGGGAGTATTCTTTAAGAGAAGTATCCTAGGCCACAGAGGTGTAGGTTTTCCTAGGCAAAGATACCCCAGATAATGAGGATGAACAAGCAGTAAGAAAAGCCTGACTTTGTAGTCCAGAATGTCAGAGAAATCAAAACAAACTATTTGAATGTACTCCGAAGGACCCAAAACACAATTTCCTTGCTATTACACTACTGTAATATATTTAAAGGTCTTGATGATTATTAACTATGATGTTTGTGATTATGTCAAGTTCCATTTTCCATATGGCTATTCAACATAAGAGTTAACCACATTCACCAATGCTTACAAAAAATTAAAGGATGCCCGACATTCCTTTTGTCTAGTAGGGTTATGTTCAACATTCACTATATTAAGATTTTATATCAATGATTTATATTTATTTGCAAAGAATTTCCAAGAGAAAGCAATTAGTGAAATAGTTATAGAAAAGTCAAAGACATCCTATGTATATTAGGTAGATGATTAACAGAAACACTTAAAACCTTGTATTCCTATAAATTTAATTTAGTTCTCTATAAATTTGAGAAAAAAGGCCTTTGCCAGGAAAGCACTATAAAAATCTTTTCCCAGTTTGTTGTTTCCCTTCTAATTTTGATTACACTGGTTTTGTTTGTGCAAAATCTTTTTAATTAGTCAAAGTTATGTATTTTATGTCTTAATATTCAATGTCTTATTTAGTTATACATTTCCCTTATTCATAGGACTTTGAGTGAAATTATTTTATTCTTCCCAAATTTATTTACGCTATTATTTTTTATTTCTAATTATATATCTGATTATTTAGATATTACTTTATTTGTGTGGAAACATTTTTAATTGTATTCATATAGTTTGTTTTGGCAGATAGATTCTCAGATATTTTATATGCTCTACAGTTATTTTAAATGGGATTTCTCTTTCTGTCACTCTCTTTTTTTGCTGTTGGACTTTATTGGTAGCATAAAGAAAAGATAATTATTTATTTGGATTTATTTTATGTCCTATAACTTTGCTAAAGTTGTTAATCTCTTTATTCATTTCTGATTGATTTTCTAAGAACATCTAAGTATACCATCATATGATCTGCAAAAAAATAATAGCTTTATTACCTCACTGCCTATTTGAATCTTTCAATTTTTAGGTATCCTTGCTTCACTCTTTATCTTATTGGGAAAACTTCTAGATTATCTTCATTCTAAGTGATCCTTTCTGATAGTTTTGGATACATGCCATTTATCATTTTAAGGAATATTCTATTTATTCTAATTTCTCTAGTGTTTTTCAATTATTTTCTTACTTGTAATTTTATTGATTTCTTTTTTATTTTAACTTGGGGTATAATTGGAGATTTTTAAGTTGATGGGTTTTTTTTTAACTTAAGCTCTTTTGGTTGCATTCCCAATTCATTGATCTCTTCTTTCTCTATTGATATAAGCATAAAGAGACATAAGTTTTCCCCCCATGTACTGCATTGGATGTATCATAAAAGTTTGGGTATATTGTCTCTTTGTTGTCATTCTCTTTAATAAAATTGTTGTTTGTACAATTTGTTATTTCATCAAGTAATTATTTTGGATAAGTTCATTTTGTTTCAAATTAAATTTTCATCTTTTTTCTGCAACCATTTTTAGCGTAATTTTTGTAACATGATTTGAAAAGGATATATTTAACATTTCTATTTTTTCTGCATTGGGTTGTAAGGTTTTTATATCTTATTATATGATCAGTTTTTGTGAAGGTGCCACGTACTACTAATAAAAATGTATGTTCTTTACTCTCTCTTCAGTTTTCACCAGAAGTCCTGACTATGGCTCCATTGTATTTGTTTGGGGTTTCTTTGGGGGGGTTTGTTTTTGGCTGCTTTCAGTATTTTCTTCTAGGCTTTGGAGTTTTGAATTATTTGTCTATAATAGTCATTGAATTTTGTTTGGGGATCTCATTCAGGAGGTAATTGATGGGTTCTTTCAATTTCTGTTCTTCCCATTTTTTCAGGAACATTATCTCTCTGTAATTTCTTGCAATATGGTATCCATACATTTGTTTTTTTTTTTTTTTAAATTATGACTTTCAGGAAGATTGATAATTTTAAGATGATATCTCCTTCATCTATTTTCCAGGTCAGTTGTTTGTCCAGTGAGTTTCAGATTTTCATCTATTTTTTCACTCTTTTGATTTTAAAAAATTATTTCCTTATTTCTTATGTGTTCATTAGTTTCCATTTGTCTAATGCTGATTTTAGGAAGCCATTTCCTTGCTTGAGGTTCTGTTTCATATTTGAGGTTTTTAACTTCATTTCTTTAGATTTCTCTGTTAGATTTCCTTTTACAATTTTTCTTCTTCCTCTAAGCATTTATTTTATAATTCTATTTTGAAGCTCTTCTAGGAATTCATTCTGAGCTTGAAATCTTTTCATATTTCCATTAAGGCTTCACATGGTTCCATTTTTGCATTGCTGTCTTCTTCCAAACCTGCATTTTTATCTCACCTGTTCCTAAAATAATTTTCCAGGGTCAGACTTTTTCTTTCTCTTTTGCTCACCTTGTATGTATGTATGTATGCATGTATGTATGTATGTATGTATGTATGTTGTTTTTCATTGCCTTGCTTTGGTGTCTGGGTTTGGCTCAACTGATTCTTGGATCGTGGAGTGTGAGTTCTTGGCAGGGGCAGTCTGGCTGGCCTGTTGTGGGGAGGCCTACAGCTGTTTAGTCCAGTTGGTGCTTGTGCTGGATTAAATTGGGTTCTGCCCTTTCCCATTGCAGTTGGACATTTTTGGACTGTCCTCCTTTCCCTGCAGCTTGTGCTGGATCACATACAAGTTCTAGTTTAATACTGAGTCCTCTCCTACCCCAGCAAGATGGTCCTCCTTGCTATCCCCCCATGCTGACCTGGACTGGTTCATTGTTTCATCCTCTATTATGTTTGTTCTGCTGCTCCAGGATTCATTTCAAGGGTTTTTTTCTTGTGTGTGTGTGTGTGTGTGTGTGTGTGTGTGTGTGTATGTGTGTGTGTGTATGTGTGTGTTTATACAGAAGTCGGTTAGTTAAGTTAAAAACATTACTTCACCATCTTGTTTCTTGGAAGCAGAACATGATTGATTGATAATTATTTTATTTCTTCTAAGGGATTTTTGCCAATGGTGGCAAACTTAAATGGAAAGAAATGGTTGAATTTCATTCATGAGGCTCTCTCCCTCAGGAAAACCTTGCAACCTAAGGGGCTCATCCTTTCCTGTCATATCTTTTATCATTTTAATATTGTCTATGGGGTTTCCCTGGTAAGATCCTGGAGCGGTTTACCATTTTCTTCTCCCGTGGATTATCTTTTCTCAGAACTCTCTAGTATCATAATTTCACCGAGATATGCAAGACTCTCTGCAAGGCAGCAATGAAGGATTGTAAAGGATGATCTGCATTAAAATCCTCCCTCAAACACTAGCTCTCTAATCAGGAGAAAAATCACTTAACTTTTGTGAACTTCCATTTTTTTTCATTTTTAAGAGAAGGATGATGATGAGGATAGTACCTACCTCACTGAGTAGTTGTAAGGATCAAATAATACAACAAATAAAATGTTTTGTAAAGTTCAGTAAAATTTTATTTTTGTTGATGTTGATACTTTTGCTGTTGCTGTGGTGATGTGGGTGATAGTGGTAGTGGTGACTGAAACAGCTGAGGAGATAGGTTTGTAGAAACAACACTTTAATAAGATTGCAATCCCCCTGCCCAGCTCCAATCCAATCTAATTCAATAAATATTTATTAAGCAACTACTATGTGCCCAGCAATGGGCCACATGCTGGAGATATAATTATTCAAAGAAAGAATCACTGCCCTCAGGAATCTTATAAAGAGAGAGACATCAAAAAAAAAAAAAGAGAGGCAGGACAGGGGAGCCATTACTAAGGAGTATTTGACTACATGGCCATATTCTGTGGAGGTAAAACCAAACTAAATACTAACAGCTGTTTGGTACTCAAAATTACAGATCTTCAATCAGAAGTGAAAGAAAACTGAGGGAGATGGTGTCAATCAAAGTTTGAGAGAGGAGCCTAGTTGTGGGTTTAGAAGTGATGAGTTTATCCTGGAGCTTATCCTTTATTCCCTGGAGTTGGAATCAATCAGGGCACCAAATGCAAAATGTTGTAAGCTTACCACCAACACTGCAATGAGTGAAAATATATTTTGCCTAATGTAGATCATCATTGTTTCCATAACTTGCCACTTTTATGACTACCACCACTACTTTTTCATCTGAACAGAAAACTTAAAAGGTGATTCTATCATAGTTATTTACATATAATTGAATTGCCAATCCATAACTGATTTGTAATCTCTTCTACCCAATCCAAGCTAAAATAAATAGAAATACAATTGCATACTTAAGAATTGTGAAAATTAGCTTCAATAATCTTATTCAATAACATATCACGAAGCTCCTGAAAATCAGGTAAAAAAAAAAACCTGTCAATTTAAATACTACGATAACTTATAGAAGCTAAATCTAAATACAGATCAGTTGTCAAATTACTGAATATAATTCAATTGTGACTGTTATTCAAATAATTCTGTAACATTTTTCAACTACTTCATCCATCTTTCTTTTCAATTCTCTTCTGTTTATTACTTATTTAGTTTTTCCTTCATTTAATTCTTAATTTATATATTTATTTAACTATTTCATTGATTATTTTCTCCTGTGTTAAGGAAGAAGCCTCAGCAGCTGGATGATTTTCCAATGGCATGTGGCAACAAAGGACAGAGTGATATACAGCTAGCCTTGGGCCTAAAATTGTAAATTAAACTACCTTGTAGAGAAGTCGCTAATGAGGTTACTATTTCTAAGATGAGGTCCTTTTTGAATTTTCTATTTTTGTTTCTGAAGTAAAAAATCTATTTGCTATATAAATGTGCCTTCCATCTCTGGTACATACATAGGAATTTAGGGAAATATAACAGAACTTCCATTACTACATTGATGAAAATCCTTAACACAGGTATGGGGGGGGTGGTGGAATAGTGTCAATGATAGCATTTTAATGGACTAGAAATATGGGTCATCACTCTTATTTAATTCCTAATTTTGTTAAGATAAGTTTAAATTGTGTGTAGGATTTAAATTTAAAGAGTGATATTATAAATAAATTAGGGAAACATAGATTAATCTACCTCTCAGATCTATAGGGGAGTGGTGAGAATTTATAACCAAACAAGAAATAGAGACCATTACAAAATGTAAAAAAAATAGTTTTGATTATTTTAAATTCAAAGTTTCTGTATAAACAAAACCAATGCAACCAAGATTAGAAGGGAAGCAACAAATTAGGAAAACATTTTTATAACAAATGGCTCTGATAAAGGTCTCATTTCTCAAATATATAAAGAACTAAGTCAAATTTATAAGAATTCAAGTTATTCCTCAATTTATAATTGGTCAAAGTATATGAATAGACAGTTTTCAGATGAAGAAATCAAAGCTATCAATAATAATATTAAAAATGTTCTAAATCCCTCTTGATTAGAGAAATGAAAATTAAAACAACTCTGAGGTACCACTTTATACCTGTCACATTGGCTAATATGACAGTAAAAGAAAATAAAAAATGTGGCAAAATTGGGACACTAATGAAATAAAGATAGAATTGTGAACTGATCCAATCATTATGGAAGGCAATTTGGAATTATGCCCAAAAGGTTATATAGGAATACCTATGTTTTGAACCAGTAATAGTACTAGTAGGTCTGTATTCCAAAGAGAGAAAAAAATAGGAAAGGACCTATTTGTGCAAAAATATTTGTAGCTGCATTTTTTGTAGTGGTAAAGAATTGGAAAGTAAAAAGATGTCCCTCAATTGGGGAATTGCTGAACAAAATGTGGCAAATGGCAGTGGTGGAATAACATTGTGCTATAAGGGATGATGGACAGGATGATATAAGAAAGAACTGGAAAAACATCCATTAACTGATGCAGAGTAAAATAAGTAGAACAGGGAGAATACTGTGCGCAGTAACTGAAATCTTTTGGAATGATCAAATTTGATAGACTTTGCTACTAATAACAATACAATGATCCAGGACAATTCTGAGGGGCTTATAAAAAATAATCCTATCCACCTCTAGAAAAAGAACCATTGGAGTATAAATGCAGATGAAAACATTATTTATCATGAGTTTATTAGGGTATATAATTTGGGGGTTTGATTTTATAAAATTATTTATGTATAAAAATGAATAATATGGAAATATGTTTTACATAATAATACATGTATAACCCACAAAAACAATTGAAAAAAAAGAACCTCGGATAACCACATGTCAAGAACGTTGTAGAGAGAATTCTTTTTTTTTTAATTTTAAACCCTTAACTTCTGTGTATTGACTTATAGGTGGAAGAGTGGTAAGGGTAGGCAATGGGGGTCAAATGACTTGCCCAGGGTCACACAGCTGGGAAATGTCTGAGGCCAGATTTGAACCTAGGACCTCCTGTCTCTAGGCCTGGCTCTCAATCCACTGAGCTACCCAGCTGCCCCGAGAAAATTCTTTTTTTCTGATATGAGAAGGACAATATAGCCACTGAAATATCTTCTAAGTTTTCAAATATATGAAACATTCTCTTCTCATTTTAAGGAACAAATTTTCTGATTTAATACTAAAACTACCTTTTAAATATAAAATGAGTTACAGATATCATCTTTCCATATAGGAGTATAAACAACTTGAATTCATTGAAATCCTTAAGTTTTTTTGTTCTTATTTACTTTTTTATGCTTCTCTTCAATTTTTTAACATTGAGTTTTAAACATCAAATTTTCTGTTTAAGTCTGATCTTTTCTTCAGGAATGCTTGGAAATCAATTTTATTAAATGATCATGTTTTACCTTGAAATAATATAAACAGTTTTTCTGGGTAATTGATTCTGGGTGGTTAACCCAGTTCCCTTGTCTTCTGGAACATTATATTCCAAGCCTACTGGCCCTTCAATATGGAAGCTGCCACATCCTGTGTAATTCTGACTGGGGCTCCATGATATTTGAATTGTTTATTTCTGGATGCTTGCAATATTTTCTCCTTGGTTTGGGAGGTCTTCAATCTGGCTATAACATTCTTAGGAGCTGTGATTTGGGGATTTATTGCTGGAGGTGATCTATGGATTTTTTTAATTTATATTTTACCCTCTTGTTCAAGAATATCAGGGCATTTTCTTGGATAATTTCTTTTAATATGATGTTAAGACCTTTTTTTATTTTTTGGTGACTTTCAGGTAGTCCAATAATTCTTAAATTATCTCTCCTGGGTCTATTTTCCAAGTCAGTTTTTTTCAAGGAGATATTTCATATTTTCTTCTATTTTTTCATTCTTTTGCTTTTGTATTATTATTTCTTGATGTCCTGTGAAGTCATTAGTTTCTATTTGCCCAATTCTAATTTTTAAAAACTGAATTTCTTCCATTACCTTTTTATTCTCCTTTTCCATTTGGCCCATTCTACTTTTAATGAATGTATTTTCTTCACTGGATTTTTCTGCCTCTTTTTCTAGTTGACCAATATTGACTTTTAAGCTTTTATTTTCTTTTTGTATTAGTTTCATTTTTCTTCACCTGTCTCATTTGATTTTTTAATTTCTTTCTGAATTCTTCCAGATTGTGAGTCCAATTTCCATTTTTCTTTGAAGTTTTGCATATAGTTGCTTGAATCTCACTAACCTCTATCATTTCTGTGCTTTGCTCTTTGCCTCCATAGAAATTTTCTAGAGTTAGGTGTTTCTTTTGAAGTTTGCTCATTTTCCCAGCCTTATTTTGCCAGTGGACTGGGAATTCTGAAAGGTAGTCATTCTGTCTCCTCTGCTGCTGACTTGCAGGACTGGGCACTATGAGTTATTTTGTCCTAGGTCTAGGTCTTCAAAGAAGCAGAGCAGGCTTGAAAGGGCCAAATGCTGTATATAATCTTCCAGGTTTCACTGAAACCTAGTGCCAGGGTCTGGAGCTTCAAGGGGTCAGTCTGGGCCATTCTATTATTGGTGTAGCCTGGGTTCTGGGTTCCCAAATTTGGCCTATGACCAGTCACAGAACCTGGTGCAGTACATGTGGGGGGGGCAGGGACGGGGTATTAATCAGCACTCCTCCATATATGATTTTGAAATCAACTCTCTCTTATTTCCTTTCAAGTTGTGTTCAGCAGGAGTGGCCCCCTCACTCTCTCTTGCTATTGGTTTTTGACTCCTATCATTTTTAGGCACTTTATAAAGATAGTTTTGGAAGGATTACCAGAGTGATTTCAGCTTTTACTGCTAGGAAGGTACCATCTTGGCTACACTCCCATTAAGTCCCCCCATGGTAACCATTCCTCTGGCCATTTATGAAATCACATTGGTTCTTAGATAGATGACCATCTTCCAGGTGAATAATCAGGAAATCAAAGAGTCAATAATCTTGCCAGCAATGACTAAGAAAGAAATACCATGAGATTAACACGGGACATCCTGTCTCCTTTTCCTTTATAGAGACTGACAATGAGACATACTTGATTTTCTTGAGGATGATCTCTTTCTGCAATGTGTTTTGGAAGATTTCATTCATGAATGTATCCTTGTAACAAGTAACACATATAATAGTCCAACATTATAAGGAAAAGAGAAAAGAAGAATATAAGAGTAACAAAGGCCATGTGTGGTATAAAATACTGGACCCATCAGAGATTTATCTTCTCCAAGATAAATATTTGCATTCAACAAAAATGTGACCCTAGGGGCAGCTGGGTAGCTCAGTGGAGTGAAAGTCAGGCCTAGAGAGAGGATGTCCTAGGTTCAAACCCGGCCTTAGCCACTTCCCAGCTGTGTGACCCTGGGCAAGTCACTTGACCCCCATTGCCCACCCTTACCACTCTTCCACCTATGAGACAATACACCGAAGTACAAGGGTTTAAAAAAA